>NC_060186.1:60617065-60847065 GCF_021184085.1 Oncorhynchus gorbuscha
TGTGTATGTGTATGTGTATGTGTATATGTACAGTATGTGTTTGTGTATATGTACAGTATGTGTTTGTGTATGTGTTTGTGTATGTGTTTGTTTGTGTATGTGCTTGTGTATATGTATGTGTATGTGTTTGTGTATGTGTATGTGTTTGTGTATGTGTATGTGTATGTGTATGTGTTTGTATGTGTTTGTGTATGTGTTTGTTTCTGTATGTGCTTGTGTATATGTATGTGTATGTGTTTGTGTATGTGTATGTGTTTGTGTATGTATATGTGTATGTGTATGTGTTTGTGTATGTGTTTGTTTGTGTATGTGCTTGTGTATATGTATGTGTATGTGTTTGTGTATATGTATGTGTATGTGTATATGTACAGTATGTGTTTGTGTATATGTATGTGTATGTGTTTGTGTATGTGTATGTGTTTGTGTATGTGTATGTGTATGTGTATGTGTTTGTGTATGTGTTTGTTTCTGTATGTGTTTGTGTATGTGTATGTGTATGTGTTTGTGTATGTGTTTGTGTATATGTATGTGTTTGTGTATGTGTTTGTGTATATGTATGTGTTTGTGTATATGTATGTGTATGTGTTTGTGTATGTGTTTGTGTATATGTATGTGTTTGTGTATGTGTTTGTGTATGTGTATGTGTATATGTATGTGTTTGTGTATGTGTTTGTGTATGTGTATGTGTATATGTATGTGTTTGTGTATGTGTTTGTGTATGTGTTTGTGTATATGTATGTGTTTGTGTATATGTATGTGTATGTGTTTGTGTATGTGTTTGTGTATATGTATGTGTTTGTGTATGTGTATGTGTATGTGTATGTGTATGTGTATGTGTTTGTGTATGTGTTTGTGTATATGTATGTGTTTGTGTATATGTATGTGTATGTGTTTGTGTATGTGTATATGTATATGTATGTGTTTGTGTATGTGTTTGTGTATGTGTATGTGTTTGTGTATGTGTATGTGTATGTGTATGTGTATGTGTATGTATGTGTTTGTGTATGTGTTTGTGTATGTGTTTGTGTATATGTATGTGTTTGTGTATATGTATGTGTATGTGTTTGTGTATGTGTTTGTGTATATGTATGTGTTTGTGTATGTGTATGTGTATGTGTATGTGTATGTGTATATGTATGTGTTTGTGTATGTGTTTGTGTATATGTATGTGTTTGTGTATATGTATGTGTATGTGTTTGTGTATGTGTATATGTATGTGTTTGTGTATGTGTTTGTGTATATGTATGTGTTTGTGTATATGTATGTGTATGTGTTTGTGTATGTGTATGTGTTTGTGTATATGCTTGTGTATGTGTTTGTATATGTATGTGTATATGTATGTGTTTGTGTATGTGTATGTGTTTGTGTATATGCTTGTGTATGTGTTTGTATATGTATGTGTATATGTATGTGTTTGTGTTTGTGTATATGCTTGTGTATGTGTTTGTATATGTATGTGTATATGTATGTGTTTGTGTTTGTGTATATGCTTGTGTATATGTATGTGTATATGTATGTGTTTGTGTTTGTGTATGTGTGTGTATATGCTTGTGTATGTGTTTGTATATGTATGTGTATATGTATGTGTTTGTGTATGTGTATGTGTATATGCTTGTGTATGTGTTTGTGTATGTGTTTGTGTTTGTGTATATGCTTGTGTATGTGTTTGTATATGTATGTGTATATGTATGTGTTTGTGTATGTGTATGTGTTTGTGTATGTGTTTGTGTATGTGTTTGTGTTTGTGTATATGTATGTGTTTGTGTATGTGTTTGTATATGTATGTGTTTGTGTATATGTATGTGTTTGTGTATGTGTTTGTATATGTATGTGTATATGTATGTGTTTGTGTATGTGTTTGTATATGTATGTGTATATGTATGTGTTTGTGTATGTGTTTGTGTATGTGTTTGTATGTGTTTGTGTATGTGTTTGTGTATGTGTTTGTGTTTGTGTATGTGTTTGTATATGTATGTGTTTGTGTATGTGTATGTGTTTGTGTTTGTGTATGTGTTTGTGTTTGTGTATGTGTTTGTATATGTGTATGTGTTTGTGTTTGTGTATGTGTTTGTATATGTATGTGTATATGTATGTGTTTGTGTATGTGTTTGTATATGTATGTGTTTGTATATGTATGTGTTTGTGTATGTGTTTGTGTATGTGTATGTGTTTGCGTATGTGTTTGTATATGTATGTGTATATGTATGTGTTTGTGTATGTGTATATGTATGTGTTTGTGTATGTGTATATGTATGTGTTTGTGTATGTGTTTGTGTATGTGTATGTGTATATGTATGTGTTTGTGTTTGTGTATGTGTATATGTATGTGTTTGTGTATGTGTTTGTGTTTGTGTATGTGTATATGTATGTGTTTGTGTATGTGTTTGTGTATGTGTTTGTGTATGTGTTTGTGTATGTGTATATGTATGTGTTTGTGTATGTGTATATGTATGTGTTTGTGTATGTGTATATGTATGTGTTTGTATGTGTATGTGTTTGTGTATGTGTTTGTGTATGTGTTTGTGTATGTGTATATGTATATGTATGTGTTTGTGTATGTGTTTGTGTATGTGTATATGTATATGTATATGTATGTGTTTGTGTATGTGTATGTGTATGTGTTTGTGTATGTGTATATGTATGTGTTTGTGTATGTGTTTGTGTATGTGTTTGTGTATGTGTTTGTGTTTGTGTATATGTATATGTATGTGTTTGTGTATGTGTTTGTGTATGTGTATGTGTATATGTATATGTATGTGTTTGTGTATGTGTTTGTGTATGTGTTTGTGTAAGTGTTTGTTTGTGTATGTGTTTGTGTATGTGTATGTGTATGTGTATATGTATATGTATGTGTTTGTGTATGTGTTTGTGTATGTGTTTGTGTAAGTGTTTGTTTGTGTATGTGTTTGTGTTTGTGTATATGTACAGTATGTGTATGTATCATTGTGTGTTTCTGTTTTCTCTTCCACTAACCCTCACCCTTCCATCCCTCCCTTGCTCAATTAAAACATTGTATCTCTCTCTCTCTCTTTTTCTCTCTCTCTCCATCCCTACATCCTCTCCCCCTCTCTTCATTTCTCTCTCGCGCCCTGTCTCTGTCTCACCATGTCCGTGTGTGTGTGTGTGTGTGTGTGTGTGTGTGTGTGTGTGTGTGTGTGTGTGTGTGTGTGTGTGTGTGTGTGTGTGTGTGTGTGTGTGTGTGTGTGTGTGTGTGTGTGTGTGTGTGTGTGTGTGTGTGTGTGTGTGTGTGTGTGTGTGTGTGTGTGTGTGGTAGTCAACCTCGATGGTAATGATCAGTATTCAGTACCAGTCTCTGGTAACTGGGCAGTCTGGACAGCATGTTGGCCCCATAGACTCTGGAGAGAGCTCTACTCTAGCAACTAGCTACCACTGCCTGCTTGTCTGCCTGTCTACCTGTTTACCTCACTGCCTACATGCTTGTCTGCCTCAGTGCCTCACTGCCTGCCTGCCTGTCTGCTAGCTGGACTATGTGAAGTGTCTCCTCACTCAATGAGGGTAATCAAACATTCACACAGACAGACAGACAGACAGACAGACAGACAGACAGACAGACAGACAGACAGACAGACAGACAGACAGACAGACAGACAGACAGACAGACAGACAGACAGACAGACAGACAGACAGACAGACAGACAGACAGACAGACAGACAGACAGACAGACAGACAGACAGACAGACAGACAGACACTCTCTCCTTTGTCTGTCGCTGTTTCTCCATAGATGGCTAGAGAGAAAGTTGTACTTGTGTTGATCAGTTTTAATTTGTCTGCCCTGGCTGATCGTTAGCCTCAGGAGGATTGTATGGTGCTCTGTGCTAAAAATAACCAAGTGCCCTATTTCCAACCTGTTGAATGACTGAGTGGAGTACTTGTGACATTAGTGTCTATAGCAGTTTCTGGTCAAACCCAACCTAAAGTCCTACTTTTATGGAAGACAGAAAGTGTGATGATGGATGATTAAGATTTTTTTGAGGATTAAATACTTGGAATAACAGGTCCCTAATTTGATTTAGAGAATCCTATTTCTTCACAGATAACATAGTCTTATCTTTATGCAGAAGTGTGTTGCCTGGCAGGGAAAGTGTGGTGTGTCACAATTTGGCACCAAAATGAAAGCTGATTTGGTTTTTAATTAGGCTAGCGGCTCTCAATTCCCCATATGAGGTCAGAGTCACACACACACACACAAACACACTCTCTCTTTTTCTCGCACACACATACGCATACACACACAGAGTGAGAGAGAGAGACAGAATCATGCTTAAAAAATACATTACGTGTATCTCCCAGACTTCTAGCAATTTGGTGCTCATCTAAAAGCAATAGGGTTTGAACAGCTTAGCACTAAATTCTCTACGTGCATTAGAGGTAGTAGTGTTAGCTCCAGTCACTGTTTTTCCTCCGCTATACTCTACATGAATGGTCATTTCAGTGTTGTACTCTTCTGTTCACTCAGTTCTTAATCCATGTCTGTGACCTCTGACCTATTCAAGCAAGCAGACCAAGTCAAGCAAGAGTAGTTATCTGGTATTTATCTCTGTTTATTCTTTGAAGTCTCAGGCCAACATTTTGAACTTTTAGAAGAGAAGCTGGATATAATGAATTGTTTTATTTGTCTGCCTGTGTGGAGACCATCGTAGTCCAGACTGTGTATTATTATTAAGGTCCTATCAGTGTGTTTGACCTCAAGTTCATCTGAATTGATATCCTGTTCCTGGATTAGAGTCTGGATAGACAGGCTTTCATTATTTCTGATAGAGGTATGTGTGAATCTAAAGACCACTGCCATCATGATTATTCCTGCTTCATGTGAGGGGAGGTTGGGAGCGGTTGGGAGGAGGTTTTGGGGGTGGTTGTGTGAGTGTATCAGAAATAGCCTCATAAGGTTATTAATCAAATAGACCAAAGTTCTGACTGGTCCTAAATCTGCTTTACATACACACAAGGTATGCTGTTTTCCAACCACTTAATCAAAATATGTTACCCACAGTAGTGTGTGTGTGTGTGTGTGTGTGTGTGTGTGTGTGTGTGTGTGTGTGTGTGTGTGTGTGTGTGTGTGTGTGTGTGTGTGTGTGTGTGTGTGTGTGTGTGTGTGTGTGTGTGTGTGTGTGTGTGTGTGTGTGTGTGTGTGTGTGTGTGTGTGTGTGTGTGTGTGTGTGTGTGTGCTTCTTTGTAAAATGTTTGCCGTTAGAGCTCCTTCCAGCATATTGACCGTTTGTAAATGTTGTGACAGCAGGTCTAAACAGGATGCAGCAGTAGAGGTGTGGTGTGTGTCTATGTAGAGTTGTGGTGTGTGACTATGTAGAGTTGAGTTGTGGTGTGTGTCTATGTAGAGTTGAGTTGTGGTGTGTGTCTATGTAGAGTTGAGTTGTGGTGTGTGTCTATGTAGAGTTGAGTTGTGGTGTGTGTCTATGTAGAGTTGAGGTGTGGTGTGTGTCTATGTAGAGTTGAGTTGTGGTGTGTGTCTATGTAGAGGTGTGGTGTGTAAATACAAACTATGTAGAGTTGTGGTGTGTCTATGTAGAGTTGAGTTGTGGTGTGACTCTACCTGTAGAGCATGAGGTGTGGTGTGTGTCTATGTAGAGTTGAGTTGTGGGAACCGACAGGACAGGAACGGAACACAAAGGAAGAAATGGGACTAGAAAGGATGTGGTGTGATTAGGGGAATAGGAACAGCTGGGAGCAGGAACGTGTAGAGTTGAGTTGTGGTGTGTGTCTATGTAGAGTTGAGGTGTGGTGTGTGTCTATGTAGAGTTGAGTTGTGGTGTGTGTCTATGTAGAGGTGTGGTGTGTGTCTATGTAGAGTTGTGGTGTGTGTCTATGTAGAGTTGTGGTGTGTGTCTATGACAAGATAATGTGGGTCTATGAGAGTTGTGGTGTGGGTCTATGTAGAGTTGTGGTGTGTGTCTATGTAGAGTTGTGGTGTGTGTCTATGTAGAGTTGTGGTGTGTGTCTATGTAGAGTTGTGGTGTGTGTCTATGTAGAGTTGTGGTGTGTGTCTATGTAGAGTTGTGGTGTGTGTCTATGTAGAGTTGTGGTGTGTGTCTATGTGGTGTGTGTCTAGAGAGTTGTGGTGTGTGTCTATGTAGAGTTGTGGTGTGTGTCTATGTAGAGTTGTGGTGTGTGTCTATGTAGAGTTGTGGTGTGGTCTATGTCTATGTAGAGTTGTGGTGTGTGTCTATGTAGAGTTGTGGTGTGGTCTATGTAGAGTTGTGGTGTGTCTATGTCTATGTAGAGTTGTGGTGTGTGTCTATGTAGAGTTGTGGTGTGTGTCTATGTAGAGTTGTGGTGTGGGTCTATGTAGAGTTGTGGTGTGGGTCTATGTAGAGGTGTGGTGTGGGTCTATGTAGAGGTGTGGTGTGGGTCTATGTAGAGGTGTTGTGTGGGTCTATGTAGAGGTGTGGTGTATGTCTATGTAGAGGTGTGGTGTGGGTCTATGTAGAGGTGTGGTGTGGGTCTATGTAGAGGTGTGGTGTGGGTCTATGTAGAGGTGTGGTGTGGGTCTATGTAGAGGTGTGGTGTGTGTCTATGTAGAGTTGTGGTGTGTGTCTATGTAGAGTTGTGGTGTGTGTCTATGTAGAGGTGTGGTGTGGGTCTATGTAGAGGTGTGGTGTGTGTCTATGTAGAGGTGTGGTGTGGGTCTATGTAGAGGTGTGGTGTGGGTCTATGTAGAGGTGTGGTGTGGGTCTATGTAGAGGTGTGGTGTGTGTCTATGTAGAGTTGTGGTGTGTGTCTATGTAGAGTTGTGGTGTGTGTCTATGTAGAGGTGTGGTGTGGGTCTATGTAGAGGTGTGGTGTGGGTCTATGTAGAGGTGTGGTGTGGGTCTATGTAGAGGTGTGGTGTGGGTCTATGTAGAGGTGTGGTGTGGGTCTATGTAGAGGTGTGGTGTGGGTCTATGTAGAGGTGTGGTGTGTGTCTATGTAGAGGTGTGGTGTGTGTCTATGTAGAGGTGTGGTGTGGGTCTATGTAGAGGTGTGGTGTGTGTCTATGTAGAGGTGTGGTGTGTGTCTATGTAGAGGTGTGGTGTGTGTCTATGTAGAGGTGTGGTGTGGGTCTATGTAGAGGTGTGGTGTGGGTCTATGTAGAGGTGTGGTGTGGGTCTATGTAGAGGTGTGGTGTGTGTCTATGTAGAGTTGTGGTGTGGGTCTATGTAGAGGTGTGGTGTGGGTCTATGTAGAGGTGTGGTGTGGGTCTATGTAGAGGTGTGGTGTGGGTCTATGTAGAGGTGTGGTGTGGGTCTATGTAGAGGTGTGGTGTGGGTCTATGTAGAGGTGTGGTGTGGGTCTATGTAGAGGTGTGGTGTGTGTCTATGTAGAGTTGTGGTGTGTGTCCACAACTGTCCTATATGACATAACTGATATGGTTCCTGTCTCCACAACTGTCCTATATGACATAACTGATATGGTTCCTGTCTCCACAACTGTCCTATATGACATAACTGATATGGTTCCTGTCTCCACAACTGTCCTATATGACATAACTGATATGGTTCCTGTCTCCACAACTGTCCTATATGACATCACTGATATGGTTCCTGTCTCCACAACTGTCCTATATGACATAACTGATATGGTTCCTGTCTCCACAACTGTCCTATATGACATCACTGATATGGTTCCTGTCTCCACAACTGTCCTATATGACATAACTGATATGGTTCCTGTCTCCACAACTGTCCTATATGACATCACTGATATGGTTCCTGTCTCCACAACTCTCTTATATGACATCACTGCTATGGTTCCTGTCTCCACAACTCTCTTATATGACATCACTGCTATGGTTATAAACTGCATAACTGTGCTATATGACTTCACTGCTGTAATTTTAGTCTCTAATCATCCCATGTGACCTCACTGCTGTGGTGGATTGTGGGTGCTTAGGACTGTCAGTGAGTCTGCGTGATGCTGGGAGCCCATAAGAAGAACAGGGGGGACTTCCAGGTCCTGTTTTAACTCTTTGTCTGACCTCCCTTGCCCTCTGTCTCCTTCCCCCTCCCTCTCGTTGTCTGTCTTTCTCTCGTTCCCTCTCTCCCATGGCCCCAAGGGGTCATCAGGCCCTCTATCATTCCAAAGCGAGATGATGTTTTTTCTTCTTTTTCTTCTTCTCCCAATTTAACAAATATGAACCTCACTGAGTGACTCTTTCAAACCTTAACCTCACTGAGTGACTCTTTCAAACCTTAACCTCACTGAGAGAGAGAGAGAGAGGGGACGTCCCACTCTGGGCATTAAGCTGTGAGAGAGAGAGAGAGAGAGAGAGAGAGAGAGAGAGAGAGAGAGAGAGAGAGAGAGAGAGAGAGAGAGAGAGAGAGAGAGGGAGAGAGAGAGAGGGGACGTCCCACTCTGGGCATTAAGCTGTGAGAGAAAGAGGTTGAAGAGAGAGAGTGAGAGAGAGAGAGAGAGAGGAGAGAGAGAGAGAGAGAGAGAGAGAGAGAGAGAGAGAGAGAGAGGGGACGTCCCACTCTGGGCATTAAGCTGTGAGAGAAAGAGGAAGAGAGAGAGAGAGAGAAGAGAGGGGACGTCCCACTCTGGGCATTAAGCTGTGAGAGAAAGAGGGAGAGAGAGAGAGAGAGAGAGAGAGAGAGAGAGAGAGAGAGAGAGAGAGAGAGAGAGAGAGAGAGAGAGAGAGAGAGAGAGAGAGAGAGAGAGAGAGAGAGAGAGAGAAGAGAGGGGAAGACGTCCCACTCTGGGCATTAAGCTGTGAGAGAAAGAGAGAGAGAGAGAGAGAGAGAGAGAGAGAGAGAGAGAGAGAGAGAGAGAGAGGGGGGGGGGACGTCCCACTCTGGGCATTAAGCTGTGAGAGAAAGAGGGAGAGAGAGAGAGAGAGAGAAGAGAGGGGACGTCCCACTCTGGGATTTTGAGAGAAAGAGAGAGAGAGAGAGAGAGAGAGAGAGAGAGAGAGAGAGAGAGAGAGAGAGAGAGAGAGAGAGAGAGAGAGAGAGAGAGAGAGAGGGGACGTCCCACTCTGGGCATTAAGCTGTGAGAGAAAGAGAGAGAGAGAGAGAGAGAGAGAGAGAGAGAGAGAGAGAGAGAGAGGGGGACGTCCCACTCTGGGCATTAAGCTGTGAGAGAAAGAGAGAGAGAGAGAGAGAGAGAGAGAAGAGAGAGAGAGAGAGAGAGAGAGAGAGAGAGAGAGAGAGAGAGAGAGAGAGAGAGAGAGAGAGAGAGAGAGAGAGAGAGAGAGAGAGAGAGAGGGAGGGGACTTCCCACTCTGGGCATTAAGCTGTGAGAGAGAGAGGGAGAGGTTGAGAGTGAGAGTGAGAGAGAGAGAGAGAGAGAGAGAGAGAGAGAGAGAGAGAGAGAGAGAGAGAGAGAGAGAGAGAGAGGAGGGACGTCCCACTCTGGGCATTAAGCTGTGAGAGAAAGAGGGAGAGAGAGAGAGAGAGAGAGAGAGAGAGGGGACGTCCCACTCTGGGCATTAAGAGAAAGAGAGAGAGAGAGAGAGAGAGAGAGAGAGAGAGAGAGAGAGAGAGAGAGAGAGAGAGAGAGAGAGAGAGAGAGAGAGAGAAGAGAGGGGACCCCACTCTGGGCATTAAGCTGTGAGAGAAAGAGGGAGAGGTTGAGAGTGAGAGAGAGAGAGAGAGTGAGAGAGTGAGAGAGAGAGAGAGAGAGAGAGAGAGAGAGAGAGAGAGAGAGAGAGAGAGAGAGAGAGGAGAGAGAGAGGGGGACGTCCCACTCTGGGCATTAGAGCTGAGAGAGAAAGAGAGAGAGAGAGAGAGAGAGAGAGAGAGAGAGAGAGAGAGAGAGAGAGAGAGAGAGAGAGAGAGAGAGAAGAGAGGGGACGTCCCACTCTGGGCATTAAGCTGTGAGAGAAAGAGAGAGAGAGAGAGAGAAGAGAGGGGACGTCCCACTCTGGGCATTAAGCTGTGAGAGAAAGAGGGAGAGGTTGAGAGTGAGAGAGAGAGAGAGTGAGAGTGAGAGAGAGAGTGAGAAAGAGAGAGAGAGAGAGGGGACGTCCCACTCTGGGCTTTAAGCTGTGACAGAAAGAGGGAGAGAGAGAGAGAGAGAGAGAGAGAGAGAGAGAGAGAGAGAGAGAGAGAGAGAGAGAGAGAGAGAGAGAGAGGGGACGTCCCACTCTGGGCTTTAAGCAGAGAGAGAGAGAGAGAGAGAGAGAGAGAGAGAGAGAGAGAGAGAGAGAGAGAGAGAGAGGAGGAAAAGATAAACAGACAAACAGAGAAAGGGAGAGAGTGGCTGAGTTAAAGGAAGAATTAGCCTAGCCTAGCATGTAGCTAGCCTAGTCTACTGTACTCTACTTGTTCCTCATACTCTGAAAGAGGTACACACATTTAGCAGGACAGTTACAGAACATTTCCTCTGAAACACTTGGACAGTTCGTGGCTCTGTTAGACTGTCCGCGGCTCTATTATAGTGGTGAGTACTTGTATCCTGTTTTGGTCTTTCTTTCATTTAATTTCAGGGGAAATCCTATCTCTTGTTTCATGTATTTGTATTGTCAAAGATTTAAATGCTTTGGATGGAGAAATAATATAATTTAAGAGTTGTGAACAAAGTGAAAGAGAACTCACCAGAGGAGTTAAGTTACTATGAGGTCTTATGTTGTCACATTGAGACATGTAGAGAAATTTTTGCTTCAGACATACATAAGGCGTTTCATGGTGAGTGTAACTGTGTTGGAATGAGATTATTGTTGGCTGAGCTGGTATTTTAACTGAAGCATGCCAGCCCTCCTCCGCTTTCTGATTGACTGACTGATGCTGCTGAGTCACGATGCTAGCTGATTCTCACTACACTGCTCCATGCGCTGTGTGTGTGTGTGTGTATGTTTGCTTGTGTGTGTGTGCATCTCCTGGTCCCTGCCTGCCTTCCTGAGTGTGTGTGTGTGTGTGTGTGTGTGTGTGTGTGTGTGTGTGTGTGTGTGTGTGTGTGTGTGTGTGTGTGTGTGTGTGTGTGTGTGTGTGTGTGTGTGTGTGTGTGTGTGTGTGTGTGTGTGTGTGTGTGTGTGTGTGTGTGTGTGTGTGTGTGTGTGTGTGTGTGTGTGTGTGTGTGTGTGTGTGTGTGTGTGTGTGTGTGTGTGTGTGTGTGTGTGTGTGTGTGTGTGCGTCTATACGTGTTGCATCTGTACGTGTGTGTGTGTGCATCTATACGTGTGTGTGTGTGTGTGCATCTATACCTGTGTGTGTGTGTGTGTGTGTGTGTGTGTGTGTGTGTGTGTGTGTGTGTGTGTGTGTGTGTGTGTGTGTGTGTGTGTGTGTGTGTGTGTGTGTGTGTTCGTCTATACGTGTGTGTGTGCATCTATACGTATGTGTGTGTGTGTGTGTGTGTGTGTGTGTGTGTGTGTGTGTGTGTGTGTGTGTGTGTGTGTGTGTGTGTGTGTGTGTGTGTGTGTGTGTGTGTGTGTGTGTGTGTGTGTGTGTGTGTGTGTGTGTGTGTGTGTGTGTGTGTGCGTCTATACATGTGTGTGTGTTTATACGTGTGTGTGTCTATACGTGTGTGTATGCATCTATACGTGTGTGTGTTCGTCTATGCATCTATACGTATGTGTGTGTGTGTGTGTGTGTGTGTGTGTTAATGTGCCTATACGTGTGTGTGTGTGTGTGTGTGTGTCTGTGTGTGTGTGTGTGTGTGTGTGTGTGTGTGTGTGTGTGTGTGTGTGTGTGTGTGTGTGTGTGTGTGTGTGTGTGTGTGTGTGTGTGTGTGTGTGTGTGTGTGTGTGTGTGCGCGCATCTATACATGTGTCTGTATGTGCATCTATACATGTGTGTGTATGTGCATATATATGTGTGTGCGTGTATCTATACGTGTGTGTGTGTCTGCCTGAATTAGCCATAATTAGCCATAATTAGCCCTTTGCTCCTTTGTTCTCCAGTACATGACAGGGTGAGTGGTGCCTCTCCTGGCGTCTCCTGGTCCCTGCCTGCCTTCCTGAGTGTGTGTGTGTGTGTGTGTGTGTGTGTGTGTGTGTGTGTGTGTGTGTGTGTGTGTGTGTGTGTGTGTGTGTGTGTGTGTGTGTGTGTGTGTGTGTGTGTGTGTGTGTGTGTGTGTGTGTGTGTGTGTGTGTGTGTGTGTGTGTGTGTGTGTGTGTGTGTGCGTCTATACGTGTGTGTGTGCATCTATACGTATGTGTGTGTGTGTGTGTGTGTGTGTGTGTGTGTGTGTGTGTGTGTGTGTGTGTGTGTGTGTGTGTGTGTGTGTGTGTGTGTGTGTGTGTGTGTGTGTGTGTGTGTGTGTGTGTGCGTCTATACATGTGTGTGTGTTTATACGTGTGTGTGTCTATACGTGTGTGTATGCATCTATACGTGTATGTGTGTTCGTCTATACGTGTGTGTGTGCATCTATACGTATGTGTGTGTGTGTGTGTGTGTGCATCTATACGTGTGTGTTAATGTGCCTATACGTGTGTGTGTGTGTGTGTGTGTGTGTGTGTGTGTGTGTGTGTGTGTGTGTGTGTGTGTGTGTGTGTGTGTGTGTGTGTGTGTGTGTGTGTGTGTGTGTGTGTGTGTGTGTGTGTGTGTGTGTGTGTGTGTGTGTGTGTGTGTGTGTGTGTGTGTGTGTGTGTGCGCGCATCTATACATGTGTCTGTATGTGCATCTATACATGTGTGTGTATGTGCATATATATGTGTGTGCGTGTATCTATACGTGTGTGTGTGTCTGCCTGAATTAGCCATAATTAGCCCTTTACTCCTTTGTTCTCCAGTACATGACAGGGTGAGTGGTGCCTCACATGTCTTCTCTGGAGCCAGACAGACAGATAGAGAGAGAGGGATGAAGAGAGAGAGGGATGAAGAGAGAGAGGGATGAAGAGAGAGAGGGATGGATGAAGGGATCAGGATCCATTACTATTTATCATCAGCCTCTGAAGCCTCTATTGATTTCCTTTTCCATTGAGTGAGAACAAAGCCTTGCTCCCGGCAAAGACTTAAATAAAGAATCGTGCTACATATCAGCACTGAATCTGAGCCTCACGGCTGTTTATTGATCTCCTCTTCTCCCGGACAAGCACAAACTCACACACACATCTCTAGAAACACACACACTCACACAACACCACCACACTGACACAATGCACACACACACACACACAAGGTGAGAAACATACACACACACAACATAGAAACACACTCAAATAAGCATACACACACATAGACACGGTCTGTTCACAAGAGGAGTGGCATTGTTCAGTGTGTGTGTGAGTGTGTGTTTGGAGGTGAGGGGCTTTGACAAATAGCTGTTTTGCTGAGGGAGTGTGGAGCTCTATCTCTCTCCACATTCTCTCTCCCTTTCTCCCTCTCTCTCTCTCTCTCTTTCTCTCTCTACTCTTTCTCTATTTTTCTCTCTCCACCTCTTTCTCTCTCTCCCTCTCTTTCTCTCTCTCCTCTTTCTCTCTCTCTCTCTCTCTCTCTCTCTCCCTCTGTTTCTCTTCCTGTCCGGATCTCTGGAGCCGGCATCTGGAACAGCGGTCAGCTGACAAGAAACAAGGGAGCGGAGGGAGGGAGGAGAAAGAGGGGAAGGAGCGATACAGGAGGGAAGGAGGTATGAAGCCAAAAACCTCCCAAGGTAGCTCCCCGAGCAGGCCTCCTTTATTGTATTGTACAGTCCCAGACCCAGACCCAGACCCAGTCCCAGACCCAGACCCAGACCCAGTCCCAGACCCAGACCCAGTGTGTAATGTTCTGTATGAAGGATATCTGAATCTATGGACAAAGAGCCTTCAGAACAAAGAAATAGACAGAGACAGACAGAAATAGAGCTGAACAAACAGGCTTGATTTGAGTTCTTTAGCTGGGAGTTCTCATCGAGGGGAGGCAGGGGAAGCTCACAGGAACAACTGACAGGCTAAATCAGCTACCTACAGGCAGAGGGGGAGGTATATTGTTGGCACCGGGATGGAGCTACCCATGGCCCGAGGGGGGTCTGGAGGTAGATTGTAGTGAGTTGGCACAGTGATGTGAAGGAAGGGCTCCTCTGTTCTGTTCTGGTCTTCTCTGCCTGGGAGGTAATTAATGGAGTTTCAGCCGTCAAAGCCCTCTCTCTCTCTTTCTCACTCTCTTTCTCTCTCTCTTTCTCTCTCTCGCTGTAGTAGCTGTCTCTGCCAGTCAGACAGACTGTCTTTCTCCCTAGACTCTCTCTCCCTCCCCATCTCTTTCTCTCTCTCCCTGTAGTAGCTGTCTCTGCCAGTCAGACAGACTGTCTTTCTCCCTAGACTCTCGCTCCCTCCCCATCTCTTTCTCTCTCTCTTTCTCTCTCTCGCTGTAGTAGCTGTCTCTGCCAGTCAGACAGACTCTCTCTCCCTCCCCATCTCTTTCTCTCTCTCTTTCTCTCTCTCGCTGTAGTAGCTGTCTCTGCCAGTCAGACAGACTGTCTTTCTCCCTAGACTCTCTCTCCCTCCCCATCTCATTCTCTCTCTCTTTCTCTATCTCGCTGTAGTAGCTGTCTCTGCCAGTCAGACAGACTGTCTTTCTCCCTAGACTCTCTCTCCCTCCCCATCTCTTACTCTCTCTCTTTCTCTCTCTCGCTGTAGTAGCTGTCTCTGCCAGTCAGACAGACTGTCTTTCTCCCTAGACTCTCTCTCCCTCCCCATCTCTTTCTCTCTCTCTTTCTCTCTCTCGCTGTAGTAGCTGTCTCTGCCAGTCAGACAGACTGTCTTTCTCCCTAGACTCTCTCTCCCTCCCCATCTCTTTCTCTCTCTCTTTCTCTCTCTCGCTGTAGTAGCTGTCTCTGCCAGTCAGACAGACTGTCTTTCTCCCTAGACTCTCTCTCCCTCCCCATCTCTTTCTCTCTCTCTTTCTCTTTCTCTCTCTCGCTGTAGTAGCTGTCTCTGCCAGTCAGACAGACTGTCTTTCTCCCTAGACTCTCTCTCCCTCCCCATCTCTTTCTCTCTCTCTTTCTCTCTCTCGCTGTAGTAGCTGTCTCTGCCAGTCAGACAGACTGTCTTTCTCCCTAGACTCTCTCTCCTTCCCCATCTCTTTCTCTCTCTCGCTGTAGTAGCTGTCTCTGCCAGTCAGACAGACTGTCTTTCTCCCTAGACTCTCTCTCCCTCCCCATCTCTTTCTCTCTCTCGCTGTAGTAGCTGTCTCTGCCAGTCAGACAGACTGTCTTTCTCCCTAGACTATCTCTCCCTCCCCATCTCTTTCTCTCTCTCTTTCTCTATCTCGCTGTAGTAGCTGTCTCTGCCAGTCAGACAGACTGTCTTTCTCCCTAGACTCTCTCTCCCTCCCCATTTCTTTCTCTCTCTCGCTGTAGTAGCTGTCTCTGCCAGTCAGACAGACTGTCTTTCTCCCTAGACTCTCTCTCCCTCCCCATCTCTTTCTCTCTCTCTTTCTCTATCTCGCTGTAGTAGCTGTCTCTGCCAGTCAGACAGACTGTCTTTCTCCCTAGACTCTCTCTCCCTCCCCATCTCTTTCTCTATCTCGCTGTAGTAGCTGTCTCTGCCAGTCAGACAGACTGTCTTTCTCCCTAGACTCTCTCTCCCTCCCCATCTCTTTCTCTATCTCGCTGTAGTAGCTGTCTCTGCCAGTCAGACAGACTGTCTTTCTCCCTAGACTCTCTCTCCCTCCCCATCTCTTTCTCTCTCTCGCTGTAGTAGCTGTCTCTGCCAGTCAGACAGACTGTCTTTCTCCCTAGACTCTCTCTCCCTCCCCATCTCTTTCTCTCTCTCGCTGTAGTAGCTGTCTCTGCCAGTCAGACAGACTGTCTTTCTCCCTAGACTCTCTCTCCCTCCCCATCTCTTTCTCTCTCTCTTTCTCTATCTCGCTGTAGTAGCTGTCTCTGCCAGTCAGACAGACTGTCTTTCTCCCTAGACTCTCTCTCCCTCCCCATCTCTTTCTCTATCTCGCTGTAGTAGCTGTCTCTGCCAGTCAGACAGACTGTCTTTCTCCCTAGACTCTCTCTCCCTCCCCATCTCTTTCTCTCCTTTTTTCTCTTCTTTATTCTCTACTTTGTCGTCTTTATTCTCTAGTAGTCTGTCAAAGCGTTGCTATAGAGATAGACCTCTGAGCCCAATTCTCATGCGACACGTCAGCTCGTGTAGACTAGAGACCACTTCTCTCTCAGGGATGGTGGACATTTGGGATTTGTTGACTTGTTTAAAGTAGCCTTTGTTGTGGATGAAACAAATGGAGACTCATGGCCTGCCTGTCTGCCTGTCAGTCAGTGTGTTGTGGATGTGTCTACCTAATAGATGTGGACGGGCCAGATGTGAGCTCTGCAGAGGATCCGCTTAGCATTAGCTTTACAAAGCCAACACTTCCCTGTCTCTACAATGTGCCCTGCAATGGCTGATCCTAACCCTGTGAGCCTCTTTGTTCTGCCTATCCCCTCCGTCATGCAGTCATACCATCAGCAGAGCAGCTACACACACACACACACACACACACACACACACACACACACACACACACACACACACACACACACACACACACACACACACACACACACACACACACACACACACACACACACACACACACACACACACACACACACACACACACACACACACACACACACACGTCCATCCCTTTGCGTTGTATGGTATGTACAGTGATGGGATTTCGAACAGAATGGAATCCGTTAATGAAAAGACAGAGATTCCAGTGTAGAGCCTGGGTGCTGTATTCAAAGCTTCAGCTCCCTATTACTGTGCCAACAGCAGAAAGCCCTGTGCTTTGTTTCAACAGCCCAGCTCTGTATAACTAACTATCCACTGGTCTGTGCCAGGCCAGGGCACAGCTCCACCGCCCCACACTACCAACCGGTGAAGGATGGATGACATCATCAGCCGTCACGTTCGGCATGTCCTGCCTGGACACCCAGATTTACAGAGGAAGTGAGGAAACCTTTGTAACATCTGCTGCAGCCTTTCTGCTCCGTCACACCACCGATCATGTTACTGTATATGATCCCCCAGTCGTGTCTGTGGAGCAAGAGAAGAGAGAGACGATGAACCCCATCCCTCATTACATTAACGCCCACACTGGGGTTGTTTGACAGTCTTTTCTCAACTCCATATGTACATGTGTTACTGCTTTTTTCTTGTGGTCCTCTTGTTACATTCAGCAGATTCTTTTATCCAGAGAGACTTACAGGAGAAATTAGGGTTAACTGCCTTGCTCAAGGGCACATCAACAGACTTTTTACCTAGTTGGCTCTGGGATTCAACCAGTGACCTTTCGGAATACTGGCCAAACGCTCTTAACCGCTAGGCTACATATCTGTTCAGGCTTGTGTGTGTGTGTGTGTGTGTGTGTGTGTGTGTGTGTGTGTGTGTGTGTGTGTGTGTGTGTGTGTGTGTGTGTGTGTGTGTGTGTGTGTGTGTGTGTGTGTGTGTGTGTGTGTGTGTGTGTGTGTGTGTGTGTGTGTGTGTGTGTGTGTGTGTGTGTGTGTGTGTGTGTGTGTGTGTCCGCAGTACATTGAGTATACAAGACATTAAGAACACCTTTTCTTTCCAACCAAAAGTGGTAAAGCTGCCAGCTCTTAGCAAACTGTTGGAAAAAATTGTGCTATTTCTCTGTAAACAAATTGACAACAGACTTTCAGCATGCTTATAGAGAAGCGCACTCAACACTGACACAAATGACTGATGATTGGTTGTAAGATATTGATAATAAGAAGATTGTGGGAGCTATACTGTTAGATTTCAGTACAGCGTCGATATTATTGACCATACCATGTTGTTGAGAATACTTCTGCCATTATCGTGGATTCAGAGCTATCTATCTAATACAACTCAGAGTGTTTTCTTTAAGCGAAGCCTCTCTAATGTCAAACATGCAGGGTGTTTTGTGCCGCAGGGTAGCTCTCTAGGCCCTCTACGCTTTTCTATTTTTACCAATGACCTGCTTGAACAAAGACTGTGTCCATGTCTGCTGATGATTCAACCATATACACTACCATTCAAAAGTTTGGGGTCACTGAGGAATGTCCTTGTTTTTGAAAGAAAAGCACATTTTTGGTGCATTAAAATAACATCAAATTGATGAGAAATACAGTGTAGACATTGTTAATGTTGTAAATGACTACTGTAGCTGGAGACTGCTGATTTTTAATGGAATATCTACATACAGAGGCCCATTATCAGCAACCATCAATCCTGTGTTCCAATGGCACATTGTGTTAGCTAATCCATCATTTTAAAAGGCTAATTGATCATTAGAAAACCCTTTTGCAATTATGTTAGCACAGCTGAAAACTGATGTACTGATTAAAGAAGCAATAAAAACTGGCCTTCTTTAGACTAGTTGAGTATCAGCATTTGTGGGTTCGATTACAGGCTCATAATGGCTGGAAACAAATAACTTTCTTCTGAAACTCATCAGTCTATTCTTGATCTGAGAAATGAAGGCTATTCCATGCGAGAAATTACATAGAAACTGAAGATCTTGTACAACGCTGTCTACTACTCCCTTCACAAAACAGAGCAAACGGACTCTAACCAGAATAGAAAGAGGAGTGGGAGGCCCTGGTGCACAACTGAGCCAGAGGACAAGTAGATTAGAGTGTCTAGTTGGAGAAATGGACGCCTCACAAGTCCTCATCTGGCAGCTTCATTAAATAGTACCTGCAAAACACCAGTCTCAACGTCAACAGTGAAGAGGCGACTCCGGGATGCTGAACTTCTTGGGATGGTGGCTCTGACACACACACTTACCCCACCAGACATGCCACTAGGGGTCTTTTCTCAGTCCCCAAATCCAGAACAAGCATAGTTTAAAAAGACAGATGAAGCAACACCTCACGGCACAACGCCTCTCCCCTAGTTGACCTATATAGTGTGTGTGCATGTATTAATATGTAGGTTACATGTGCCATTTGTTTTTTAGAGAGAATGATTTATTTCAGCTTTTATTTCTTTCATCACATTCCCAGTGGGTCAGAAGTTTACATACACTCAATTAGTGTTTCGTAGCATTGCCTTTAAATTGTTTAACTTGGGTCAAATGTTTTGGGTAGCCTTCCACAAGATTCCCACAATAAGTTGGGTGAATTTTGGCCCATTCCTCCTGACAGAGCTGGTGTAACTGAGTCATTTTTGTAGGCCTCCTTGCTTGCACATGCTTTTTAAATTCTGCTAACACATTTTCTATAGCATTGAGGTCATGGCTTTGTGATGGCCACTCCAATACCTTGACTTTGTTGTTATTAAGCCATTTTGCCACAACTTTGGAAGTATTTTTTAAATTTAATTTTACCTTTATTTAACCAGGCAAGTCAGTTAAGAACATATTCTTATTTTCAATGGCGGCCTGGGAACAGTGGGTTAACTGCCTGTTCAGGGGCAGAACGACAGATTTGTACCTTGTCAGCTCAGGGGTTTGAACTCGCTGCCGCCCCGTATGCTTGGGGTCATTGTCCAATTGGAAGACCCATTTGCGACCAAGCTTTAACTTCCTGACTAATGTCTTGAGATGTTGCTTCAGTATATCCACATAATTTTCATTTCTCATGATGCTGTCTATTTTGTGAAGTGCAGCAGTCCATCCTGCAGCAAAGCACTCCCACAACATGATGTTGCCACCCACATGCTTCACAGTTGGGATGGAGTTCTTGGGCTTGCAAGCATCCCCCTTTTTCCTCCAAACTCAACGATGGTCATTATGGCCAAACAGTTCTATTTTCTTTCATCAGACCAGAGGACATTTCTCCAAAAAGTACAATCTTTGTCCCCATGTGCAGTTGCAAACCATAGTCTGGCTTTTTTATGGCGGGTTTGGAGCAGTTGCTTCTTCCTTGCTGAGCGACCTTTCAGGTTATGTCGATATAGGACTCATTTTACTGTGGATATAGATACTTTTGTACCTGTTTCCTCCAGTATCTTCACAAGGTCCTTTGCTGTTGTTCTGGGATTGATTTGCACTTTTCGCACCAAAGTACGTTCATCTCTAGGAGACTTAACGTGTCTCCTTCCTGAGCGGTATGACGGTTGCGTGGTCCCATGGTGTTTATACTTGCGTACTATTGTTTGTACAGATGAACGTGGTACCTTCAGGCATTTGGAAATTGGTCAGAAGGATGAACCTGACTTGTGGAGGTCTACAGTTATTTTTCTGATTTATTGGCTGATTTCTTTTGATTTTCCCATGATGTCAAGCAAAGAGGCACTGAGTCTGAAGGAAGGCCTTGAAATACATCCACAGGTAGACATCCAATTGAAATTTTCTGGAATTTTCCAAGCTGTTTAAAGGCACAGTCAACTTAGTGTATGTAAACTTCTGACACACTGGAATTGTTATACAGTGAATTATAAGTGAAATAATTTGTCACTCAACAATTGTTGGAAAAATTACTTGCATCACGCACAAAGTAGATGTCCTAACCGACTTGCCAAAACTATAGTTTGTTAACAAGAATTTTGTGGAGTGGTTGAAAAACAAGTTTTAATGACTCCAACTTAAGTATATGTAAACTTCCGACTTCAACTGTATGTGGTTTTGTCCTTGAGCTGTTCTTCTTTGTTAATGTTCTGTATCATGTCATGTTTTATGTTTTGTGTTGGACCCCAGGAAGAGTAGCTGCTGCTTTCACAACAGCTAATGGGGATCATAATAAAATAATAAGACCAATTGAGACATGGAATGTGTGTGTGCGCCATTCTGAGGCTGAATGGGAAAGACAAAAATGTCAGTGCCTTTGAACAGGGTATGGTAGTAGGTGCCTTTGAACAGGGTATGGTAGTAGGTGCCTTTGAACAGGGTATGGTAGTAGGTGCCTTTGAACAGGGTATGGTAGTAGGTGCCTTTGAACAGGGTATGGTAGTAGGTGCCTTTGAACAGGGTATGGTAGTAGGTGCCTTTGAACAGGGTATGGTAGTAGGTGCCTTTGAACAGGGTATGGTAGTAGGTGCCTTTGAACAGGGTATGGTAGTAGGTGCCTTTGAACAGGGTATGGTAGTAGGTGCCTTTGAACAGGGTATGGTAGTAGGTGCCTTTGAACAGGGTATGGTAGTAAGTGCCTTTGAACAGGGTATGGTAGTAGGTGCCTTTGAACAGGGTATGGTAGTAGGTGCCTTTGAACAGGGTGTGATAGTAGGTGCCAGGCGCACCAGTTTGTGCCAAGAACTGCAGCGCTCCTTGGTTTTTCAACACTCAGCAGTGTCCCATGTGTATCAATATTTTCCAATTTGACTGGAGCGCAGAGCGAGATTCCCGAAGGCTGGAGCGCCCACTTCAATTTCGCTCCAGTAGTGCTCACTTCACGAGCTCAGGGCAAGCTCGGCCAAATATGCATTTGTAGTCTACTTGTGTGCTGCTATAGCCCCTTGCTTTAGCTACTGTCATGGAGTTCACTAAATATTTTTATAAAGAAACTGATAAAACACACTCAATCAAGGTGACTTGTAAAGATGAGGACCAACAGCAAGAGAGGGAGTGTGGTGATGTAGTGTCTAAAGAATCATAGTGGAATCTGAAAAGACACTTATCCTGAAAGCACGATGGTGTATTTACTACATGCACATGCTAACAGAAAGGAACGAGGTGGGTAGATAACTAAGTGTGTCATTGTAGCAAAGTATAAACACTAAGTATGTATAAAAAAAATCTGATCTCAAATGTTTTGTTCAATTTTGTTCTATTATCTATACAATAGGCCATAGTTGCCTGGCATATTCCCACTTTCAAGAAGCTTTCTGTATTGATTGGGTTATTTTGCTTAAAAACCTTTCGGCCTACCTATAGAAAGATCATTTTAAAAACAACTCTGCATCTCTGCCCAGCCTGGCAAGTGGCCGAAAGGGTGTTTAGCACACCCAATGGCTCTGCAAGTGTGGAGAGGATGTTCTCCGCTTCGGGCCTTCTCTCCAGACATCATCGCATCAGCCTGAAGCCACAGACTGATGAATTCAAAGGCACTAATAAGTCATTGTTCGTTTAATTTGTATGTCGTTCTAAGTAAGTCACAGCCTATGTGCCCAATCCACATCGACAGGGCTACGGTGGAGCGGATCGAGAGCCTCAAGTTCCTCAGTGTCCAAATCACTAAGGACTTAAATCGATCCACACACACACGCACAGTCGTGATGAAGGCACGACAGCACCTCTTCCCCCTCAGGAGGTTGAAAAGGTTTGGCATCAAGTCCACAAAAAGTTCTACAGCTGCACCATTGAGACCGGCTGCCACACTGCTTGGTATGGCAACAGCACCACCCTCAATCGCATGGTGCTACAGAGGGTGGTGGAGATACCCCAGTACATCACTGGGGCGAGGCTCCCTGCCATCTAGGGCCTCTATATCAGGTGGTGTGAAAGGAAGGCCCGGAAAAGCGTTGAAGACTCCAGCCACACAAGCCATAGATTTTTCTCTCTGCTTCTGCATGGCAAAAGGTATCAGTGCATCAAGTCTGACACTAACAGGCTCCTGAACAGTATTTCTCGTGTGTTTTTGTTCAACCTTGTGTTATTTTTAGTACTACATTGATATTGATTACTGCATTGTTGGGTTTAGAGTTTGCAAGAAAGGCATTTCACTGTACTTGTGCAGGTGACATTAAAACTTGAAACTTGAAGGAGAAAAAATGCATACTATGTACACAGCCACGTTTACTGTATCTAAAACATAAAATACTGTAAACTACTTTTCATTGTTAACAGGAGGCTACATCTCTCAAGGGCATCTTTGAAAATACAGCCAAGTTGAACGTGTCTATGACTTCTACTGACTTTATGCAAAAAGGATGGGTAAACACCTTGGACTGTAATCATATGTAATAACAGGAACACGTTTATTCAAAAGAAAGCCCTCTAGTCTATTAAGTATAGCAAAACACGTAGGGAACAGATGACTCGATGAATGATATGTGGATCACATTGGAGTTATTCCTCTATCTCTCCATCCATTCTCCTCTCCTCCATCCATCCTTTCTTATTATAGGGCAGAAATATCATGTCTTCAGCATAGCGTCTAAAATTTGACTCATGTTTTCATCTCTGACCTGTGTTTTTATCTCCCTAGCTCTCTTATCTGAGCACACACACATACCGCCTCACACACACACTCTCTCTCTCTGTCTCTCTCAATCTCTCACTATCTCTCTCTAAAGCGCTTAGTCAGGGCATGTCTTCTGTCATCAGCATCACCTCTGTGTTGTTAAATAGAAGCTTTAACCCAAGGTTCCTATGTCACTTCTCTCATCAACGCATCAAGCTAGTCAAGAATGTCATCCGTCATCAAGGCAATAGCCAAAGCCTGTGCCGATCAGTAAATCTGTCAATGTCCCTCTCTGGGTTTCAACTCCCAAGTCCCAGAGGAGCCACATATTCATGTGTGTGTGACAGTCTCTCACACTCACTTCTGAGAGTGTGTTCACTCTCAAACACTCTGCTGAGGTCTCCATCAACACCAGCTGTCTAGCATATCTGTAGAAAACACCAGTGTGTTTGCTGAGTGTCCCACTGTGGGCTTATGAAGCATGTTACCGTGAGGCTTTTGTGAGCTTGGCAATGGGAGTTATGACCGCTCTGCTCGGAGTTGCACTTGGTTCCAATTAGGTAATGACATTCCAGTCCATGCTATTGCCAAGCCATATGGTGGGGGTCAGAGGACTCCCAGCAAGCCAAAATTGATTCTGTTAAAGTACCCTGAACATTTGTTAGGTCGCAGAAAATGTTCTCATAACACAAAACTGTCCAGTTGAGGTGCTGATTATAGAATGTTTATATTAAATATTTGCCTGTTGTTGCCAGACTGTTCCTAGAACACATTTAATGTTCTTTAAAAGGTTCCCAGAATGTTCCTAGAACACATTTAATGTTCTTTAAAAGGTTCCCAGAATGTTCCTAAAACACATTTAATATGTTCTTTAAAAGGTTCCCAGAATGTTCCTAAAACACATTTAATATGTTCTTTAAAAGGTTCCCAGAATGTTCCTAAAACACATTTAATATGCTCTTTAAAAGGTTCCCAGAATGTTCCTAAAACACATTTAATATGTTCTTTAAAAGGTTCCCAGAATGTTCCTAAAACACATTTAATATGTTCTTTAAAAGGTTCCCAGAATGTTTCATTAGGTTGTGGGAACAGTCTAGTGAGAACAACATGGGGAAATCACAAAATATATGTTCACAAAACCCCAAAACTGTCCAGTTGTGCTGATTATTCTACAATGTTTCTTTTAGGGTGCAAAAAAAGCATTCAACTGATGTTACAAGAACGTTGTCTGTTCTTTAAAAGTTCCAAAAACATTTATTTAGGCTGTGGGAACATTGTGGGGATACGACAAGAGATCCCAAAACACGAAAACTATCCAGTTGTGCTGAAAGTCAGATAACACCTGTATCCGGGTGCACAAAACATCCCTTTGATATCGCAAGAATTCTTTAAAGAGCATGCAAAGAGTGTGCAAAGCTGTCATCAAGACAAAGGGTGGCTACTTTAAAGAATCTCAAATCTAAAATATATTTTGATTTGTTTAACACTTTATTGGTTACTACATGATTCCATATGTGTTATTTCTTAGTTTTGATGTCTTCAATATTATTCTACAATTTAGAAAATAGTAAACATAAAGAGAAACCCTTGAATGAGTAGGTATGTCCAAACCTTTGACTGGTACTGTATGTGAAATAAGTCAGAATACCGTAGAATACATACCACCCTGCATACCACTGCTGGCTTGCTTCTGAAGTTAAGCAGGGTTGGTCCTGGTCAGTCCCTGGATGGGAGACCAGATGCTGCTGGAAGTGGTGTTGGAGGGCAAGTAGGAGGCACTCTTTCCTCTGGTCTAAAAAATATCCCAATGTCCCAGGGCAGTGATTGGGGACTGCCCTGTGTAGGGTGCTGTCTTTCGGATGGGATGTTAAACATATATCCTGGCTCTCTGTGGTCATTAAAGATCCCATGGCAGATCCCATGGCACTTATCGTAAGAGTAGGGGTGTTAACCCTGCTGTCCTGGCTAAATTCCCAATCTGGCCATCAAACCATCACGGTCACCTAATAATCCCCAGTTTACAATTGGCTCATTCATCCCCCTCCTCTCCCCAGGTCGTTGCTGCAAATGAGAATGTATTCTCAGTCAACTTACCTGGTAAAATAACGGATAAATAAAATAAAATAAGAAGTTGTTGGATGCTGTAGATGAAATAAATCAGAATACAGTAGAAGTTGTAGAATCCTGGATGCTGTAGGTGAAATAAATCAGAAAACAGTAGAAGTTGTAGAATCCTGGATACTGTAGGTGAAATAAATCAGAATACAGTAGAAGTTGTAGAATCCTGGATGCTGTAGGTGAAATAAATCAGAATACAGTAGAAGTTGTAGAATCCTGGATGCTGTAGGTGAAATAAATCAGAAAACAGTAGAAGTTGTTGAATCCTGGATACTTTATGTGAAATAAATCAGAATACAGTAGAAGTTGTAGAATCCTGGATGCTGTAGGTGAAATAAATCAGAATACAGTAGAAGTTGTAGAATCCTGGATGCTGTAGGTGAAATAAATCAGAATACAGTAGAAGTTGTAGAATCCTGGATACTGTAGCACGTATCCTCCATTAAAATATTTCAACATGCACACAAATCATCTTTATAATAGTTTATGTACACTTTATGTCTTCTTTTGTGAGAGATGCAGTCATATTGTTACAAGGGAGAGTAGGGAATTGAATTTCCCAATGTGTAACACAGAAGCAGGGGGGAAAGCCATTTTCCTCTAGTTTATTTTGGATTTTGTGAGCATACTAACATGAATTGGCTTCTATGATGTCTTTGTTAGAGTAAATGTATCTGCAGTAACAACCCATCCTGTCTGCGTCCTGTCTGTCTGGGCCTCAGTTAGGACTATCACGTCACCACAACGTCCTTCTTCACACTCTGCCCAGTCATAGAGATGTAATGGTCAGATGTCATGGTCATTTCACCATGACATCACAAACCAAACCCATCCTGACCAGACCAATCAGACCAATCCTGTAGGAAAAAAATGGTCATCCTTCGTTCTGATCAGGGTTGAAAGTCAAGGATGAAAGTGAGGAAAAAAATGGCTGTAGGTAGGTAGGTTCCCTGTGCACTGTGTTTGTGTGTGATGCCTGGCTGCCTCTGTGTGTTGGTCAGGATGACACACATCACACAGTAACACAGTATCCAATTAAACCAAGCTGTTTACCTTCCCCTCTCCCAACGCTATCACCACACCCCCCTTGGCTATTTATTTTGATAACAGCTCTGAAGTCATTTCCTTTTTCTGGATTTATGTGGCTTGCGTAGAGGCTGAAATGAAAAGCTTATTACATTGATATTTAAACATGTCAGAGGGCAAGTAGGCCTACAAAAGGGACCTGCGGTTGAATTAAATGGTGGTATATTAGCAGGTCAGAAATCCCATTGAGATGAGAGGATTAGTAGTGTTACCTGGGCAGTGAAACATCTCACTCACAGATTATACTGTAATGTGTGTGGGGAGAACCACACAGCCATGATTACACACATAGTGATTTAACAGACACTCCCATCCAGAGCGAGCTACAGTAGTGAGTGCATACATTTTAATATTTTTAAAATGGGAATCAAACCCACTGCCAAGCTCTACCAACTGAGCCACATGGGACTAAGCTACACGGGACACATTACTGCAGAACCACAAATAGTAGGCCTATGTCCATCCTTATTCCTCATAAGGGAACTAGGGAGAAGGAGAGTAGAGTCTTTTACAGCAAGTAGGGTTTAATGTTTTGTTGGGATACAATGGATCTCTATTGTCTGATCATTGGAGCTCTATTGTCTTGTCTCATCTCCTCTCAGAACAGCCACACTCCACCCTAAGTCAGACCCAGCAGTACACAAGCTTTTCCTGTTTTTGTTGCCCATGGTAACGGGCCTGCGTGTATCAGCGGTGATGTCATGCAGTGATATATGACCTGTGAGAGTGGGGGGTGATGACCTCGGCAACGGAGGGTCCCAGGGGACCCATATCAGCGGGGGCCAGCTCTCAGCATCAGGACTTTCTCACAGTCAGTATCTGGCCTGGGGCTCCCTATCTTGGCTAGAACTCCGGAGCTAAACCCCACCACCTCCATGGGGATCACATCACCAACACAACATGACTAAACCTCTCCCTTTGACAGACAGTCAGACACAAAGAAGAACAGCTTTGATTATAGAGGGGTTCAGTACGGGTTTGATTATAGAGGGGTTCAGTAGGCGTTTGATTAAAGTGGGGTTCAGTAGAGGTTTGATTGTAGAGGGGCTCAGTAAGGGTTTGATTATAGAGGGGTTCAGTAGAGGTTTGATTATAGAGGGGTTCAGTAAGGGTTTGATTATAGAGGGGTTCAGTAGGGGTTTGATTATAGAGGGGTTCAGTAGGGGTTTGATTATAGAGGGGTTCAGTACGGGTTTGATTAAAGAGGGGTTCAGTAGAGGTTTGATTATAGAGGGGCTCAGTAAGGGTTTGATTGTAGGGTGTAGGGGTTTGATTATAGAGGGGTTCAGTAGGGGTTTGCTTAAAGAGGGGTTCCGTAGGCGTTTGATTAAAGAGGGGTTCAGTATGGTTGTAGTATTGGTTTCTGAAGAAGTCTACCTATTCTGAAACTGATAGCATTCTCCCTGTAGACATTGACGATATAAGTGTTTAATGATGTATGATTTGGCATACATTGTTTATAGAATTTACAGTGACTTGATGGTTTGAAGGAGAAGGGTCATTCTCTCTACTGGCAGATGGGTGGTGCTATTGGCCTGTGCTCTCTGGTCAGCACACACTAAAGACTAGCTGTATCTGTCCATGTTAGAGAGAGTGAGGGTTTGAGGAGGCTGATGTTATATAGAAAGAGAAGAGAGGCTGAGGAGGCTGATGTTATATAGAAAGAGAGGCGAGGCTGAGGAGGCTGATGTTATATAGAAAGAGAGGCGAGGCTGAGGAGGCTGATGTTATATAGAAAGAGAGACGAGACTGAGGAGGCTGATGTTATATAGAAAGAGAAGAGAGGCTGAGGAGGCTGATGTTATATAGAAAGAGAGGCGAGGCTGAGGAGGCTGATGTTATATAGAAAGAGAGGCGAGGCTGAGGAGGCTGATGTTATATAGAAAGAGAGGCGAGGCTGAGGAGGCTGATGTTATATAGAAAGAGAGGCGAGGCTGAGGAGGCTGATGTTATATAGAAAGAGAGGCGAGGCTGAGGAGGCTGATGTTATATAGAAAGAGAGGCGAGGCTGAGGAGGCTGATGTTATATAGAAAGAGAGACGAGACTGAGGAGGCTGATGTTATATAGAAAGAGGTGGGGGGGTAGAGGAGGCTGATGTTATATAGAAAGAGAGGCGAGGCTGAGGAGGCTGATGTTATATAGAAAGAGAGGCGAGACTGAGGAGGCTGATGTTATATAGAAAGAGGTGGGGGGGTAGAGGAGGCTATAGTCACGTGGCTCTGGTCCGTAGCGCCTCCATGGAGCTCTGCCAGGGAGCAGGGTGCAGCCATCAACCCCTCAACCCTCAGCCCCAGCCTCTGACTCAACCAAACACAGTAATTTCTCAAATGAATTGAATGGTTCTCTTTTCCTACGACAGCTGCAAACCATGGAAACATTAATGGAGACACCACAGCCATATTTCATAGCAAGAATGTTATCCGTGACTATGTTAAACTGCGGAATGTGTGTGTGTGTGTGTGTGTGTGTGTGTGTGTGTGTGTGTGTGTGTGTGTGTGTGTGTGTGTGTGTGTGTGTGTGTGTGTGTGTGTGTGTGTGTGTGTGTGTGTGTGTGTGTGTGTGTGTGTGTGTGTGTGTGTGTGTGGGTGGGTGGGGTTCAAGTGGCCACAATGAATAAGTCAACAAATGTTGCTTTTCTGGTTTCTAAAGTGAAAGGTGTGTAAACTGAACAGCAGTACTCTGCTTCTCCCCTATTCTTCACTCTACTTCATGCGTGGGGGAGGCAGGTACCCTTGTGGTTAGAGGGTTAGAGTGTTGGGCTAGCAACTGAAAAGTTGCTGGATCAAATTCCTGAGCTGACAAGGTAAAAATAAAAGTTGTTTTACACCTGAACAAGGCAATTAACCCACTGTTCCCCAGTAGGCTGTCATTGTAAATAAGAATTTGTTCTTAACTGACTTGCCCAGTTAAATAAAGGTTAAAAAATGCTTGTGTGACTAGTTCCTGTACTT
Source organism: Oncorhynchus gorbuscha (assembly GCF_021184085.1). Classification (NCBI taxonomy): domain Eukaryota; kingdom Metazoa; phylum Chordata; class Actinopteri; order Salmoniformes; family Salmonidae; genus Oncorhynchus; species Oncorhynchus gorbuscha. The sequence goes on from NC_060186.1 coordinate 60,646,134, forward strand.
CCTATCCCTAGCCCCAGAGGGTGCTGCTGCTCCAGGACTGCCCCATCCTATCCTACATGATTCCATCACATCCTCTTTCTCCCTCCCTCTCTCATACCATTCAATCTGGGTGTGGCTGGAACAGGGCTGGATTTAGGCTTGGCTGCATTGATCTGGGCAAGGTTTAGGTCTAGTTTAGACCGGCTGAGATGCCTTACTCTTGAGACTTGTGTGCATAGCAGTTTTGATTTACAGAACACCCCAGGAGGAAGTTGCCGCCACTATTTCGATGTAATTTCCTGTCCTAGAGAGGAAATGCACGTCTAGGATCCACCTCTGAAGAATGACGAAGGCTATGTGGGAATTTCCACATGGAGTTGATTAACATCAACAAATAGGGCACTGACAGCTGTCAGTGTAGCTAGCATGCTAATCTAGCTCTGATTCAGAGGGGTTGGGTTAAATGCGGAAGACACATTTCAGTTGAATGCATTCAGTTGTACAACTGACTAGGTATCCCCTTTCCCTTTAGCTAGCTACCTATATTGCTAACCTAATCCAGCTAGCTAATGTTATCGGTTGTTGCTGTTTTTTACAACACCGTATTCAAAAGATTAGCCAGCTGGCTCTGTGGCTGGTTCTGGAGTTGTATTGATTTAAGGAAAACTTTGCCACAGATGGAAACCACAGGCCTATCTTAGACTTCGCCATTTAGTGATGTGATGTCTTCACTATTATTCTGCAATGTAGAAAATTGTAAAAATAAAGAAAAACCCTTGAATGAGTTGGTGTGTCCAAACTTTTGACTGGTACTGTAAGTATTCAGACCATGAAGCACCTTTGGCAGCGATTACAGCCTCGAGTGGTCTTGTGTATGACACTACAAGCTTGCCAAACCTGTATTTGGGGAGTTTCTCCCATTCCTCTCTGCAGATCCTCTCAAGCTCTGTCAGGTTGGGTGGGGAGCGTTGCTGCACAGCTATTTTCAGGTCTCTCCAGAGATGTTCGATCTGGTTCAAGTCCGAGCTCTGGCTGGGCCACTCAAGGACATTCAGAGACTTGCCCCGAAGCCACTCCTGAGTTGTCTTTACTGTGTGCTTAGGGTCGTTGTCCTGTTGGAAAGTGAACCTTCGGCCCAGTCTGAGGTCCTGAGAGCTCTGGAGCAGGTTTTCATCAAGGATCACTCTGTACTTTGCTCCATTCACCTTTGCCTCGATCCTGACTAGTCTCCCCGTCCCTGCCATTGAAAAACATATCCACAGCATGATGCTGCCACATCCATGCCTCACTGTAGGGATGGTGCCAGGTTTCCTCCAGACGTGGCGCTTTGCATTCAAGCCAAAGAGTTCAATCTTGGTTTCATCAGACCAGACCAGAGAATTCTGTTTCTCATGGTCTGAGAGTCTTTAAGTACCTTTTGGTAAGCTTCAAGTGGGCTGTCATGTGCCTTTTATTGAGGAGGCCACTCTAACTGCAGAGATGGTTGACCTTCTGGAAGCATCTCCCATCTCCACAGAGGACCTCTAGAGCTCTGTCAGAGTGACCACTGGGTTCTTGGTCACCTCCCTGACCAAGGCCCTTCTCCCCCAATGGCTCTGTTTGTTCAGTCGGCCAGCTCTAGAAAGAGTCTTGGTGGTTCCAAATATTTTCCATTTAAGAATGATTGAGACCACTGTGTTCTTGCTATAGGATTTTTTTGGTACCCTTCTCCAGATCTGTGCCTTCACATAATCCTGTCTCGGAGCAAAGTCAAAGAGGGGAGAGAGTGAGAGGGAGAGAGGAGAAACAGAGGGACGGCGGAAGGGAGGACTAGTGCAGAGTGGAAGGGAAAGAGAGTGGAGAGAGATGGTTCATTTAGCTGGGCCAGGTGCCAGCTCCCCCTAGCCATAGGACCTGGACCTGGATCTCTCAGCTTTCAGCAGGGTGCACAGCTCCAGCCCCCCGGCAGAAAAATCAATTCACAAATAGTGAGTGTGTGTGTGTGTGTGTGCGCACAAAGGCCACAACACAGAACACTTTCGAGGGATTCTTCCCTCCTCATTCTCCATCTCTCCATGCCAGTGCTTCCTCTAATCTCTCCTCCATCCCTCCTTTACTCATTCTCCCTCCCTTCATCCCTCTAGCCGTTCCTCCATCATCTCAGCCTCCCTCTCTCTGTATTTGGCTGGCAGTCAGCTTGATGTAGCCCATGACTATCCAGTGACACACAGTCTCTCGACAACAAGGTTGATGAAATCCGAGCAAGGGTGGCATTCCAGAGGGATATCAGAGACTGCAACGTTCTCTGCTTTACGGAGACATGGCTTACTAGGAAAACGCTATCCAGGGCGGTACAGCCAACGGGTTTCTCCACGCATCGCGCCGACAGAAACAAACATCTCTCTGGTAAGAAGAGTGGAGGGGGCGTATGCCTCATGACTAACGGGACATGGTGTGATGAAGGAAACATACAGGAACTCAAATCCTTCTGTTCACCTGATTTAGAATTCCTCACAATCAAATGTAGACCGCATTATCTTCCAAGAGAATTCTCTTCGATTATAATCACAGCCGTATATATCCCCCCCCAAGCAGACACATCGATGGCTCTGAGCGAACTTTATTTAACTCTTTGCAAACTGGAAAACATTTATCCGGAGGCTGCATTCATTGTAGCTGGGGATTTTAACAAAGCCAATCTGAAAACAAGACTCCCTAAATTTTATCAGCATATCGATTGCGCAACCAGGGGTGGTAAAACCTTGGATCACTGTTACTCTAACTTCCGCGACGCATATAAGGCCCTGCCCCGCCCCCTTTCGGAAAAGCTGACCACGACTCCATTTTGCTGATCCCTGCCTACAGGCAGAAATTAAAACAAGAGGCTCCCACGCTGAGGTCTGTCCAACGCTGGTCAGACCAAGCTGACTCTACACTCCAAGACTGCTTCCATCACGTGGACTGGGACATGTTTCGTATTGCGTCAGATGGGAATATTGACGAATACGCTGATTCGGTGTGCGAGTTCATTAGAACGTGCGTCGAAGATGTCGTTCCCATAGCAACGATAAAAACATTCCCTAACCAGAAACCGTGGATTGATGGCAGCATTCGCGTGAAACTGAAAGCGCGAACCACTGCTTTTAATCAGGGCAAGGTGTCTGGCAACATGACTGAATACAAACAGTGCAGCTATTCCCTCCGTAAGGCTATCAAACAAGCTAAGCGTCAGTACAGAGACAAAGTGGAATCTCAATTCAATGGCTCAGACACAAGAGGCATGTGGCAGGGTCTACAGTCAATCACGGACTACAAGATGAAATCCAGCCCAGTCACGGACCAGGATGTCTTGCTCCCAGGCAGACTAAATAACTTTTTTGCCCGCTTTGAGGACAATACAGTGCCACTGACACGGCCTGCAACGGAAACATGCAGTCTCTCCTTCACTGCAGCCGAGGTGATTAAGACATTTAAACGTGTTAACCTCGCAAGGCTGCAGGCCCAGACGGCATCCCCAGCCGCGCCCTCCGAGCATGCGCAGACCAGCTGGCCGGTGTGTTTACGGACATATTCAATCAATCCCTATACCAGTCTGCTGTTCCCACATGCTTCAAGAGGGCCACCATTGTTCCTGTTCCCAAGAAAGCTAAGGTAACTGAGCTAAACGACTACCGCCCGTAGCACTCACTTCCGTCATCATGAAGTGCTTTGAGAGACTAGTCAAGGACCATATCACCTCCACCCTACCTGACACCCTAGACCCACTCCAATTTGCTTACCGCCCAAATAGGTCCACAGACGATGCAATCTCAACCACACTGCACACTGCCCTAACCCACCTGGACAAGAGGAATACCTATGTGAGAATGCTGTTCATCGACTACAGCTCGGCATTCAACACCATAGTACCCTCCAAGCTCGTCATCAAGCTCGAGACCCTGGGTCTCGACCCCGCCCTGTGCAACTGGGTACTGGACTTCCTGACGGGCCGCCCCAGGTGGTGAGGGTAGGCAACAACATCTCCTCCCCGCTGATCCTCAACACGGGGGCCCCAAAGGGTGCGTTCTGAGCCCTCTCCTGTACTCCCTGTTCACCCACGACTGCGTGGCCACGCACGCCTCCAACTCAATCATCAAGTTTGCGGACGACACAACAGTGGTAGGCTTGATTACCAACAACGACGAGACGGCCTACAGGGAGGAGGTGAGGGCCCTTGGAGTGTGGTGTCAGGAAAATAACCTCACACTCAACGTCAACAAAACTAAGGAGATGATTGTGGACTTCAGGAAACAGCAGAGGGAACACCCCCTATCCACATCGATGGAACAGTAGTGGAGAGGGTAGCTAGTTTTAAGTTCCTCGGCATACACATCACAGACAAACTGAATTGGTCCACTCACACTGACAGCGTCGTGAAGAAGGCGCAGCAGCGCCTATTCAACCTCAGGAGGCTGAAGAAATTCGGCTTGTCACCAAAAGCACTCACAAACTTCTACAGATGCACAATCGAGAGCATCCTGGCGGGCTGTATCACCGCCTGGTACGGCAACTGCTCCGCCCTCAACCGTAAGGCTCTCCAGAGGGTAGTGAGGACTGCACAACGATCACCGGGGCAAACTACCTGCCCTCCAGGACACCTACACCACCCGTTGTTACAGGAAGGCCATAAAGATCATCAAGGACATCAACCACCCGAACCACTGCCTGTTCACCCCGCTATCATCCAGAAGGCGAGGTCAGTACAGGTGCATCAAAGCTGGGACCGAGAGACTGAAAAACAGCTTCTATCTCAAGGCCATCAGACTGTTAAATAGCCACCACTAACATTGAGTGGCTGCTGCCAACACACTGTCATTGACACTGACCCAACTCCAGCCATTTTAATAATGGGAATTGATGGGAAATGATGTAAATATATCACTAGCCACTTTAAACAATGCTACCTTATATAATGTTACTTACCCTACATTATTCATCTCATATACATATGTATATACTGTACTCTACAACATCGACTGCATCCTTATGTAACACATGTATCACTAGCCACTTTAACTATGCCACTTTGTTTACTTTGTCTACATACTCATCTCATATGTATATACTGTACTCGATACCATCTACTGTATGCTGCTCTGTACCATCACTCATTCATATATCCTTATGTACATGTTCCTTATCCCCTTACACTGTGTATAAGACAGTAGTTTTGGAATTGTTAGTTAGATTACTTGTTGGTTATCACTGCATTGTCGGAACTAGAAGCACAAGCATTTCGCTACACTCGCATTAACATCTGCTAACCATGTGTATGTGACAAATAAAATTTGATTTGATTTGATTTTGATTTTGGAGACAGTGTTCCTTACCTGACAGCATGGCTCCTATGTCTGCCTCTGTCATGGTTCGAATGTTCTTAAGCCCCCAGAAAAAAGAAAAAAAAATACAAAATGCCAACAGCAAATAAACTCAAATTGCTATATAGCATCAATGAATACTGTTTTATTAATTCGATATTCAAAAAAACGAATATGTGGACTGAGAAATTGTCCTTAGTCATGATGGCAGGACTCCAGAGCAACTCCAGTTGGTTAGGGGGGCAGCTGGCCAGCTGTAGGGAGAGGAGCCTCATTACCTGGGGTTTGGTCAGAGCTGTATCCCCTTGTCCTGTGGCCTCTTCTCTCATTAAACCCTCAACAATAATCACTACTGACCACACTGTTCCGCTAGACTCCTTAGAAAAATTAGCCTGGTCAGTGAGTGCGGGTATATGTTTGCCATGCCAAAAACTGGGCTGGTGAAAGAGGCAGGGGCTGAGAGGGAGAGAGAGAGATTGAGAAACAGAGAGAGGGACAGAAAGAGTGAGTTTAAAAAAGAGAGACATGGTGAGTGAGTGAGTGAGTGAGTGAGTGAGTGAGTGAGTGAGTGAGTGAGTGAGTGAGTGAGTGAGTGAGTGAGTGAGTGAGTGAGTGAGTGAGTGAGTGAGTGAGTGAGAGAGAAAGAAAGAGAGAAAGAGAGAAAGAGAGAAAGAGAGAAAGAGAGAAAGAGAGAAAGAGAGAAAGAGAGAAAGAGAGAGATAGAAAGTTCTAGACCATATGTAACAGGGCTGTTGTGGGAGCTGATGGCTCTGTGTTAAATAGGTGAGATGTTCAGATAGACAGGGCTCCCGATAGCTTATAATGAGGGGGAACCATCGCCAATGGAAACGCATTCATTTAGAAGAGATTTATCATGACAGAGGCAGATTTAACCACTTCTGACATGGAGCCTGTTGATGATCAGAGCAAGGGTTCAAGGTCTCTCTGTAACCTTAGAGATAGGCAGATAGAACACACTTGTTGATATGACAATGAAAATAAGAGTTTGCTCAAGCAAAGACAGACTGGCAGGCACAAAGCCTAGCCTAAGTCTTCTGATCTCGTGTCTCCATCTGCGCAAACCTGTAGAAGCCAGTATGGAAATTCCCTCAGTATATGCTGTACTGTTTGTTTTGTTTGTAGTTTGATGCTGCCTACCACTGCTGGGCTCAGATTGGGCCTCTATAATCAGGATCCATTGGCTTGTGATTTGGGCAAATTCTTGTGAAAGCAGTGAAAGCGGTCAGTGGTTGTTGAGCTGAGTGTGCAGTATGTTTGTGTGTTGTGTGGTGGAGTTTGGGTTTTCATGCAGACAGACAGACATAGATGGAGATGCCTCCTCTCCTCTTCTGGAATCCTCTGGTGTGAGTCTCTTTCACTAAGTTGTATACTGCTCACACACACACACACACACACACACACACACACACACACACACACACACACACACACACACACACACACACACACACACACACACACACACACACACACACACACACACACACACACACACACACACACACACACACACACACACTATAGCAACCAGAGCGTTTCTCTGTTTGTTTGGAAGAGACGGAGAGGCCGCAGTGTTTGGTTGTGTTTGGTTGTCTAGGCATGACCGGAGTGGCGGGGTCTTTTTGTCATCGCTGAGTGTGTATCACAGGAGGCTGCTGAGGGGAGGGTGGCTCATAATAATGTCCGGAACGGAACAAATTAAATGGCATTAAACACATTGAAACCATATTTTTGATGTATTTGATACAGTTCCACTCATTCCGCTCCAGCCATTGCCACGAGCCCGTCCTCCCCAATTAAGGTGCCACCAACTTCCTGTGGTGTGTATGATATATACAGTATGATGCTGACAGTAATTACAGCAGAACAGCCCACAGAGCAGGCCGGGGCTGGCTGTGCAACAAGTTATTTTAACGTCTAATATATAACCAAACATTAACCATGTCTGAAGCCGGCTGCTGCTGCTGGGCAAATAAATCTACATTGAACCTGACCTATCACACACAGGCAGATTGGAACAGTACATATTTATGACAGTGCTGGTGATTGTGTGAAACCCATTTCATGTACAGTCAATTCTTAACGAGGATTTATAATGATATTTGATGACAGAATTGCACCACAAAACAACACAACTGGCTTTGATGTCATATAGCACTGCATATGTGTGTGTTTGTACTTCCCTGTGTGTCTCCATGCGTGAGTTTAAGAAGCCCCAGAGATGGGCATAGGGCATCTCTTCCCAGTGAGCTGATATCCTCTCCTCTGCTTACCATAGTATTTATTTTCAGATGCATTCCTATTTAGACCTGCTTTCTACTTCACGTGGGAACACAAGTCACCGTGTCAGAGTTTCCACTGGGAAGGATAAGGGAGCAGGCCCTGAGACAGAAAAGTTGTGGTACTTTGTGAACATTTTTAGTTTCTCTTCACCCAAGACTCCTAAAATGAATTATTATAAACGAATAAACAATGGTACTTTTATACAGACCTTGGACTGAGCTGCTGACTAAAAGGAAGACTTGCCCTGAAATGATAATGATAGTTTGTAATTTACAATGAAGATCATCTTTCAGTTTCATGTTGAGTCAGAGCTTTCCACTACGATGCCCTATTGTAGGCTAGTAATCAGGAGAGCAGGGGAGAGTGGTTAGCTAGGACGACACAGACCATAGAGAGACCTATAAAACAAACATTTAACATGCCCCACTGGCTACTGTTTGGCCAACCCCCTAACTTTACAGTACAGTAACCCATTAAAACACACTGAATAACAGAAGAGGCTGGTGGGAGGAGCTATAGGAGGACAAACATATTGTAAGGACTGGAATGAAATAATGGAACAGAGTTAGACATTTGGTTTCCATATGTTTGATGTGTTTGATCCCGTTCCATTAATCCATTCCAGCCATTACAACGAGCCTGTCCACCTATAGCTTCTTCCACCAGCCTCTTCTGCTGGATAAACACACACACACACACACACACACACACACACACACACACACACACACACACACACACACACACACACACACACACACACACACACACACACACACACACACACACACAAACACACGTGTAAGTTTGAGAATTGCAGGCCCATAAAATGGACTCAGGGACAGTAAAACTCACCTTGAATGAAACTGCAGCTGATAATGATACACAGTAGTGTAGTGGTATGTGGCACACATGGCCATTAACCCTAAGAGGTAACCCATTTTTACCCAAACAGAGAATCTTCGCTGGCGTACATACAGCAGGATACAGGCATTCGCTAGGAGGAGATAGGGGAAAAGAGAATGAAAGAGGCCTCTTGTGGCCATTAGCAAGGGTAGAGCCATTGAGCACTTCCCCAATGCTTCTGACATTTTAAAGTAGTCAAAGTAGTCAACTGGGTGAGGATTCCTATGGGTTGTAGTCTCAATGGTGCTGCCCATGCTGTCACAGACACTATAATGGCACAGATAGAAAGATGAGTCCTCTATCTATCTCTGTGGGGTAGAGCTGTAGTTTGTGCCGGTGGCTGGACTTAAGGGCCAACAGAAGGGGGAGCTACTTAGTCAGACATACAGAGGAGGGAGACATTACTCGATGTCCCTGTGGGAAACATACAGATAATACATTTAAATAACATGTGCTGTTTTTACTCAAATTCTGCCTACATTTGTCAGCTTGACCCTGAGCTAAAGTTGGAGTATACTTCTACAGACTTGGAAATAACAAAACACCCTTTCTTTCTCTCATTGTCAACAGCAGGGGCTTCACATAGTGTGTTTCCCTAACCTCAGCCCAGTTCGATCAGTGTCTATGGTATAGCTGTCCGTATGGGTAATGTGCAGTGTAGTGTTGTAGAACAGATCAGTGAGTCGAGTGCCAGGCTGCCCTGCGGTAATACCACCACCACCATGGACACCTGCTCTGTGCTGTGTGTCACCACTGCTGGCTGAATGTCACACTGACTGGACCATCTGTCACAGACAGCCCAGTTGTCATAGAGCTAAACTCTGATCAACTCTGTGGGGGAAAGTGTGTGTGTGGTATGTGTGTGTGTCATGCATACATGCCGTGCATGACATAGAAAGAGGTGATCACTGTGCACAGTCTAGTTTGTACTGGATTGAGGAACCAGTATATTCTGGTTCCCACAGCTCTACAGTGCAAAGACTAGCTGCTCATTCTAATAAGCAATCTTATGCTGGACGTTAACTGTATCTCTGTCTCCCTGGACTGGTCTTGCCTGATTACAGAACAAACTGGAATCTTAGTATTTCCAGTAACACACACACACTAACAATCACTTAATATATGGCGCAGGGGACTCATGCTGCGTGGAGAATCTGGGAAGCTTAACAGAAATATGCTTTGGTTATATGCTACTGGTTTGCTGGGCTGCTGGGTTTAGGAGAGACAGAACAAGAAATGTGTGTGTGTGTGTGTGTGTCTGTGTGTACATGTGCTTGTGTGTGAACATGAATTTATGCACACTATCTAATACACGCATACTTGATCATATACTGTACATGGTTAGTGCAGACAGAGTATAGACAGCATAAGGTGTCTCTCCTTAGTTAACATCAGTGTCAGCTTCCCTACGTGTTGCTACAAGCGTACATGCCCTCACATTTCAACCCAAACAAGCTATTTCATCCTTATCAGACCTACGTTTATCATAAGAAATTCCTCTGGCAAACTGTATCTTTCTAAAGCCATTTCAGTGTGTATAAGTTATCACATTGCATTACTATCTAACTGGCCATCTATAACAACTCCATGTTCAGATTATTTATGTTAACATACCATACGCTTTGTGCGGTGTTTAGGGTTGTCATACCGAATGCTGTGTGCGGTGTTACGGTTGTCATACCGACCGCTGTATGCAATGTTTAGTGTAGTCATACCGACTGCTGTGTGCAGTGTTTAGTGTTGTGATACCGTCCTCTGTGTGCAGTGTTTAGTGTTGTCATACCGACCACTGTGTGCAGTGTTTAGTGTTTAGTGTTGTGATACCGTCCGCTGTGTGCGGTGTTTAGTGTAGCCATACCGACTGCTGTGTGCAGTGTTTCATTTTGTCATACCGACCACTGTGGGCAGGTTGTCATACCGACCGCTGTGTGCAATGTTTAGTGTTGTGATACCGACCGCTGTGTGCAGTGTTTCATTTTGTCATACCGACCACTGTGTGCAGTGTTTCATTTTGTCATACCGACTGCTGTGTGCAGTGTTTAGTGTTGTGATACCGACCGCTGTGTGCTGTGTTTAGTGTTGTGATACCGACAGCTGTGTGCGGTGTTTAGTGTTGTCATACCGACCGCTGTGTGTGGTGCTCCACGCAGCTGGTATCACACATTTTCCCCCTGCTCTCTTTCTTTATTTCTCTCTCACCCTCTATCTTTATTTTTGCTCTCTCTCTGTCTCTCTCTCCACCTCTCTCTCCCTCACTCTCAGGTCAAATCCCTCTCTTTGTTTCAAGTTAGCTTTGGCTTGTACCTTCAAAAGCCTCATATATTATTGTTGACCGACCCGAGAGAAATAATACCTAGAAAACACAAACAACAGCCATTTATTTATCCTCCCTGAAAACCTTTATTCATAGTTTACAGAACAATGTGTTGACATTTAATGAAATGAATACGCTAGCGAGAGGCTAACTGATGATGGTAATTAGGTGTTTGGTTAATTGGGGTTCTGTGATTATCTCCCAATCACAGGAGTCAGTAGCATGTGAAGCACTCAAACATGAATGCACACACACACACACACACACACACACACACACACACACACACACACACACACACACACACACACACACACACACACACACACACACACACACACACACACACACACACACACACACACACACACACACACACACACACACACACACACACACACACGGATGTTCAAACAGGGTGCCTGGGGATGCAATGGTCCTTGACCCCTCAGAGTTGCATTAATAACTGAGAACATGATCCCAAATTATCCTGTGAAAGAATGAGGATATGAGAAACACAGGGCTTTATTAGAACAGCTACTACACAGAGATGACTGGGTGAAAGAATGCCCCAAATACAAATCAAATGAAACTTCTTTGTATTTATCTACCCCGGAGGCCCCAGAGAAATATAAAGCAGCCTGGTTATAATACATTCCACCCTGGTGCCACAACAGTTTTCACATTCATTTGTTTTTAAAATTAAAAATTAAAATGAAATTTTTGCTTAACACATTTTCAATATACTATACCGATCTAACTAGTAACAGTCTCTATAGGACTATTCATGTATCTTTGTGGTCCTAGCACCCTGTGGTGCTGTAATTTACTGAGGTATTCCTGTTTGTTTGGTTGTTACTGTTCCTCAGTCCTTCCAGGTTGACCTACTCAAAAATATCCTATAGGATTTGTGATTTTTCCAATAGAATCCTATAAGATTCTCACAATCTTATAGGATTTTGTGTCACCGCTATCAGAATCCTATTGGACTACCTTTTTCCTATTGGAAATCAAGAGTAATCCTATATGTTTTTGATAGTCTTGTCGGATTTTGGCACCCCAATCAGAATCCTATTAGAACAGTTTTTCTTAGTTGAACCCATTAAATGATAGTTTGTTGTCATTAGTACAATACAACAGTATTAATGACAAAATGTTCGTTGATCAGATAAACATCTATATTAATTTATGTTTTATTTGCCTGTAAGAACGCCTGTCCCTTTAATAGTGACTGATGACGTTCCAGTTTGCCGAACCCCAAGTTCACCTTGGAAGTTGTGGTTATGCACACAATCTCTGGTTTTAACATTATTCTAGCAGTTTTATCATTTACTGTACGTGAATGCAAGAACTGTGCGCACAGTATTTGTTTCCTGACGAAGTTGGCAATGTCATATTTTCGTCATTGTAAAGCATTTTATCCACTCGTTTTTATACTAGCTAAGAAACTAGTTAGCCTCTTCACCTGACTAGCTAGCTAGCTAAATTGTAGCCATTTCAAATGGCAATTGTATGTCGTTATGTAATTTAATAACTATTGTTATAAACAGACAAATATTTTAGTTTGTTTGTTATTGCCAAATAAAGTATATGTGCCATATTATAGGCAGGTCAACCCCGTTCATTTATGGTAGATCATCAAAATAAATAAATCACATTACGATGTTGGACTCATTTAGCAGTTTTACCTAATTCTATTGGATATTCATGTTGAAAGTACCATTTATATTCCTATTCATAAATAGTCCAATGTCAAAACACTGTTTTGAAGTGTCCAAATCAATAAACAGTCTGAAATATTGAAAACCTAAACATAAAATGTACTACCTACCATACATGTGCCACAATAGTATTCATATATACAGTTTAACATTTTTTTGAGGTTGTATCCATGTTAACCCTGGACTACTATTACTATAGAACAGTATTACCCCAGCAGGTCCGTTTTTCCAGTGGATGATTCAGACGGGATTAGTTTTACCAAACTGCCCCTTCATGCAATGTTGGCCATTATGAAGGAAGCCTGGAGGCTCTTCTAGACGTGAAGACATTTCACATGTCTAGGGATAGTCTAATATTGACCTAATGGCCTTCAGTTCGGAGAAAGTCTCAATAATAATGCATATCAGTAAGAACCGTGAACTGTAACATACTGTATGCAGACTTAATTACTTGACGTATTTGGCAATTCATTGGCACAAAATCATCCACTTTATCTATTGAAAGAGGAGTATGGCACTAGGAAAGTTGATATATGACAAAACACATCATTCATTTGTAGGCTAGGTCCATAGCACTTTGTTTGAAGCATCAATTTGTTCTTACCCAAACTGGGTGCAACGCCTGTTAAACTCTGTTATATCCCTCAAAACACAGGGATAATGATTCGCACAGGATAAGTAGTCGGGTTGCACGTCCTGTTCAAACTAACCTTACAAAAAAAAAACACATGGAATCACTGGTTAGAGGACAACTTGTAGAAGACAGCCTGCTACATTTTGGATCGTTGCATTTTATTTTAAGTGGCCCTCGTCAAATGATCCTAATCGATTAGTGATTTATCCAATAGAATCCTATAGGATTCTCACATTTTGTGTCACCTCTATCAGAATCCTATTGAAATCCTATTTGAGAACTTTGTTCCTGTTGAGGGGAAAAAAAGTTGTAATATTCTCACAGTCCTATAGGATTTTGTCACCTGTATCCGAATCCTATTGGACTACTATTTTCCTATTGGAAATTATTATTATTATTTGTTTTTTAACCAATACAAAACACACATAGAAATGACAACATACAGATGCACACAAACATCCACAACATCACCCCTGCCCAGACCATTTTAGATGTTTAAAGTAATATAACCGGTTAATGTAATAACTTGCCAGATAACATAATAAAATGCTGAACTGTGAGTATTACTTCCCCCAATTTTATGCAGTGTGTCTGTATGGTTGTGCATGAAATGAGTGCTTATGTGCATGCTTGCATACAGTGTGTGACTGATTGACCCTCAAACATCCATAAACTTAACAGCAGTAATGACTGTGTGTACCGGATGTGAAACGGCTAGCTTAATTAGCGGTGCGCGCTAAATAGCGTTTCAATCGGTTACGTCACTTGCTCTGAGACCTTAAAGTAGTAGTTCCCCTTGCTCTGCAAGGGTAACGATGCTTCGGGGGTGACTGTTGTCGATGTGTGCAGAGGGTCCCTGGTTCGCGCCCGGGTATGGGCGAAGGGACCAACGGATGTGAAACGGCTAGCTTAGTTAGCGGTGCGCGCTAAATAGCGTTTCAATCGGTTACGTCACTTGCTCTGAGACCTTGAAGTAGTAGTTCCCCTTGCTCTGCAAGAGCCGCGGCTTTTGTGGAGCGATGGGTAACGATGCTTCGAGGGTGACTGTTGTCAATGTGTGCAGAGGGTCCCTGGTTCGCGCCCGGGTATGGGCGAGGGGACGGACGTAAAATTATACTGTGCTGTGCATGTGTGTACATTTCAATGTGTGCTTGTGTATGAGTACATGTCCATAGGTTTGTGTGTGTGGAGGGTGGTATTTGCATTAAAATGAGGGAAATAATACATAAAAACGTTGATCTTCATATGTTATTACATGATCGTTTGAATTTATTATTTTATTCATTTTTTAAAAAAGTTGTTGCTCACCTGATAATGTAATAACGTATTCATGATAACGTAATAACTTATTCATGTTAAATCCTCATTATTAATGTTCAAATCCTCAGAGACTATAACATCAACTTTCACTGCTACGCTAATGATACCCAAGTATTAACACCACACTGGACATCTTCTCAACCCTAGCAAAACTTGACAGCTGAAGATGACATAAGGGCATTGATGAAAGAGAACTTCTTCCAGCTGAAAAGCAGCAGACTGAAGCTATGCTTATTGGGACACCCAAGCAGGTCACCAGTGCTGGAAACATCTGCCTTACAATTGACGGGCATATCAAATCAAATGTATTTGTCACGTACAGTACATATGGTTAGCAGATGTTAATGCGAGTGTAGCGAAATGCTTGTGCTTCTAGTTCCGACAATGCAGTAATATCCAACGAGTAATCTAACCTAACAATTCCGTCCATCTGTCCTCTGTCATCTCCAACCTGGGAGTCAAGTTTGATCTTCTCTGTCCTTTGATGGCAAAATATAAAACATATCTGCAAAACATCATTTTTCCGGTTGAGAAATATTGCCCAGCTCAAACCATCGCTCTCCCAGCAAGATGCAGAGAAACTCGTCCACGTTTTCATCTTCTTCCGGATTGGCTACGGCAACCCTGTTCGGGGCCTTCCAGCTAAATCACTTCAGAGGCTACAACTTCTCCAGAATAGTGCTGCCAGAGTCCTGACCAGGACCAAGAAGTCAGCTACCCACATCACCCCTAAACCGGTCAACTATAGGATAGACTTTAAAAATATCCTTCTAATGTTGAAAGCCTTGAATGAGTTCAGTCCTTCCTTCAGTAACTTAATTTCTATCAAAGAGCCACCTCGCACTCTCCGGTCCAGCAACTCATGAGTACTTTAAGTCCCCAAGAGGTGTCTCCATATTATGGGGTAGGAGGCTTTCTGCTCCCTTGCCCCTCACCTATGGAATTCTCTCCCTGACCATCTGAGAGCTGCTCCATCAATCAGAATGGTACTTAAAACACATTTCTTCAGACTTTCTTATAGTCCTCCCTCTGGAAAGTCCTTTTAGCACCTAGCCTGCTATTGCTATTTCCTGCCTTGATTCTAAATTTATTTTTTATATTTTCAATGTGTGCTTGATAACATTAGCCAATGTAAGAATGTAACGTTAGCTAACGCATATGACCAGTTAATGCAGCACAATATATCACACTTTCTTACAAAAAACATAGCTAACGTAGCTAGCTAACAGTTTGCTCACGTTTACTACCAAACTGGCTAGATAGGTAGCCAATGTTACCACAATAAAACTATACCACAACTCAATGTTGATAATATATCATAGCAACATTGTTCTACAAAACATAACTAGCTAGCTAAATAGGTTCAAATCAGGATCAAAGCCAATGCCAAACTTTGGGAAACTGTCACACTGCTAGCAAGCTACCTAACAATGCATGCAATGGGCATTGCAAAACTTGTTAGGTAGGTTACTGCATAGACTAAGCTATGGTAAGACAAGGTAGCCTTATAGAATCCCCCCCAAAATGTATTTTGTTAGGAAGAGATAAAATCGATAGCCATGTGATTTTTTTCCTTCATGACATTCTAGTTTTTAGATGATATGGCAATGAATACACAAGCAGCATATCAAACTGGATTGTTTTAGGTTACACCTGCAAGTATAAGAATATTTGCTAGGGCATATTTGTTTTATTATAAATCTGATTATTTCACATGGAGATTACTTAACCAGGGCTGGCAAAACCCTAGACCATTGTTATTCTATCTTCCGCAACGCTCTACTTTCATAAAAAACGACTCCATTTTGTTGCTTCCAGACTATAGACAGAAACTAAAACTGGAAGCTCCCGCGCTCAGGTCTGTTCAACGCTGGTCCGACCAATCGGATTCCACGCTTCAATACAGCTTCGATCACGTGGACTGGGGATATGTTCTGCATTGCGGCGAACAACATTGATGAATACGCTGATACGGTGAGCGGGTTTATTAGCAAGTGCATCGGCGATGTCGTACCCACAGCATCTATTAAAACATTCCCAAACCAGAAACCGTGGATTGATGGCAGCATTCGCGCAAAACTGAAAGCGTGAACCAAATCAAATGTATTTATATAGCCCTTCGTACATCAGCTGATATCTCAAAGTGCTGTACAGAAACCCAGCCTAAAACCCTAAACAGCAAGCAATGCAAGTGTAGAAGCACGGTGGTGCTTCTACACCTGCTTTTAAAGTTTTTAACCACTGCTTTTAATCAGGGCAAGGTGACCAGAAACATGACCGAATACAAACAGCGTAGTTATTCCCTCCGCAAGGCAATCAAACAAGCTAAGCGTCAGTATAGAGACAAAATAGTCGCAATTCAATGGCTCAGACACGAGAGGTACTATGTGGCAGGGTCTACAGTCAATCACAGACTATAAAAAGAAACCAGCTCCGTCGCGGACCAGGATGTCTTGCTCCCAGACAGACTAAACAACTTCTTTGCTCGCTTTGAGGACAACACAGTGCCACTGACATGGCCCGCTACCAAAACCTGCGGGCTCTCCTTCACTGCAGCTGACGTGAGCAAAACATTTAAACGTGTCAAACCTCGCAAGGCTGCAGGCCCAGATGGCATCCCCAGCCACGTCCTCAGAGTATGCGCAAACCAGCTGGCTGATGTGTTTACAGACATATTCAATCAATCCTTTTCCCAGTCTGCTGTCCCCACATGCTTCAAGGGAAGCCACCATTGTTCCTGTTCCCAAGAAAGCTAAGGTAACTGAGCTAAATGACTACCACCTTGTAGGACTCACTTCTGTCATCATCTTCTCAAGTGCTTTGAGAGACTAGTCAAGGTCCATATCACCTCCACCCTACCTGACACGCTAGACCCACTCCAATTTGCTTACTGCCCCAATAGGTCCACAGACGATGCAATTGCAATCACACTGCACAGTGCCCTAACCCATCTGGACAAGAGGAATACCTATGTGAGAATGCTGTTCATCGACTACAGCTCGGCATTCAACACCATAGTACCCTCCAAGCTCGTCATCAAGCTCGAGACCCTGGGTCACGACCCGGCCCTGTGCCACTGGGTCATGGACTTCCTGACAGGCCGCCCCCAGGTGGTGAGGGTAGGTAACAACATCTCCACCCTGCTGATCCGCAACACTGGGGCCCCACAAGGGTGCGTTCTCAGCCCTCTCCTGTACTCCCTGTTCAACCATGACTACGTGGCCATGCACGCCTCCAACTCAATCATCAAGTTTGCAGACGACAATACAGTGGTAGGCTTGATTACCAACAACGACGAGACTGCCTACAGGGAGGGCCCTCGGAGTGTGGTGTCAGGAAAATAACCTCACACTCAACGTCTACAAAATAGAGAAGATCGGGGACTTCAGGAGACAGGGGGAGCACCCCCCTATCCACATCGACGGGACAGTAGTGGAGAGGGTAGAAAGTTTTAAGTTCCTCGGAGTACACATCATGGACAAACTGAAATGATCCAACCACACGGACAGCGTGGTGAAGAAGGCGCAGCAGCGCCTCTTCAACCTCAGGAGGCTGAAGAAATTCAGCTTGTCACCAAAAACACTCAAACTTTTACAGATGCACAATCGAGAGCATCCTGTCGGCTGTATCACCGCCTGGTACGGCCATACGCCCATCACCGCCTGGTACGCCCATAACCGTAAGGCACTCCAGAGGGTAGTGAGGTCTCCACAACGCATCACTGGGTGCAAACTACCTGTCCTCCAGGACACCTACACCACCCGATGTCACAAGAAGGCCAAAAAGATCATCAAGGACAACAACCATGATGTAATGCATCACATCCTTCTGTAGCTCAGTTGGTAGAGCATGGCGCTTGTAACGCCAGGGTAGTGGGTTCGATCCCCGGGACCACACATACGTAGAATGTATGCACACATGACTGTAAGTCGCTTTGGATAAAAGCGTCTGCTAAATGGCATATATTATTATTATTATTATATCACTAGCCACGTTAAACAATGCCACTTTATATAATGTTTAGATACCCTACATCACTCATTCATATATTTTTTTATGTACATATTCTTATTCATTCCTTTACACTTGTGTGTGTGTATAAGGTAATTGTTGTGAAATTGTTAGGTTAGATTACTCGTTGGATATTACTGCATTGTCGGAACTAGAAGCACAAGCATTTCGCTACACTCGCATTAACATCTGCTAACCATGTGTATGTGACATAAAATTTGATTTGATCTGGGAAGCTAAAAAGGCTAGCTAGCTTGCTATGTTTTTAGCCAGGCTGCCAGCTAGCAAGGTAAGGTGACTCTACTACTAGCAAGGTAAGGTGACTACTACTAGCAAGGTAAGGTGACTCTTCTTTGCTTTCACAAAATGAAAAGACAAAATAAAAACGTTGGTTTCTCTCCCATGTGACCGGCGAGGATATCATGTTACCAAAAGGTGTCTGCTATTCCAAAAATCCCACATGCACGCACACACGTAGATCAACGGCGTGAAGCTTGTCATAACCTTAACAGATTAGAGCTAGGCCTGTCTTTCAATGGCTATGAGTAGCGTGTGTGTTTGTTTGAGTGATTGTTTCCAATCTGGCCTGGAGAGTACTGGGCACCCTCAGTGAGAGCGGAGACTGACCTATCTGATCAGTGGAATATCAATGCAGCTCAGGATAGGACGGCTGTGTGTACCCACTCACAACACTACCAGCCATTAATACCACAGGTGCAGAGAGAGACAGAGGGAAAAAGAGAGGGAACAGAGAGAGAGAGAGAGCAGAGAGGGCCGGCATAGACAAACTAGCATTCTGGACTTGCATATGAAGCTTGCTTGTCTTGAGTCATATACAGTTGAAGTCGGAAGTTTACATACACTTAAGTTGGAGTCATTAAAACTCATATTTTAACCATTCAACCACACAAAACTCTTGTTAACAAACTATAGTTTCGGCAAGTCGGTTAGGACATCTACTTTGTGCATGACACAAGTAATTTTACAATAATTGTTTACAGACAGATTATTTCACTTATAACTCACCCGTATCACAAATTCCAGTGGGTCAGAAGTTTACATACACTAAATTGACTGTACAGATGTACCTGTGGATGTATTTCAAGGCCTACCTTCACACTCAGTGTCTGTTAGCTTGACATCATGAGAAAATCAAAAGAAATCAGCCAAGACCTCAAAAAAAAATTGTAGACCTTCACAAGTCTGGTTCATCCTTGGGAGCAATTTCCAAACGCCTGAAGGTACCACATTCATCCGTACAAACAATAGTACGCAAGTATAAGCACCATGGGACCACACAGCCATCATACCGCTCAGGAAGGAGACGCGTTCTGTCTCCTAGTGATGAACATACTTTGGTGCGAAAATTGCAAATCAATCCCAGAACAACAGCACAGGACCTTGTGAAGATGCTGGAGGAAACATGTACAAAAATATCTATATCCACTTTAAAATGAGTTCTATATCGCCATTACATGAAAGGTCGCTCATCAAGGAAGAAGCAACTGCTCCAAACCTGCCATAAAAAAGCCATACTACGGTTTGCAACTGCACATGGGGACAAAGATCTGTCATGTTCGTCGTAAAGATCAGACCAAGGCGCAGCATGGTATGCGTACATTCTTATTTATTAAAAGAATGAACACTGAACAGAATGAACCGTGACGCTATACAAACAAGTGCTGACAGGCAACTACACATAGACAAGATCCCACAAACACCAAAGGGAAATAGCTACCTAAATATGATCCCCAATCAGAGACAACGATAAACAGCTGTCTCTGATTAGGAACCATATCAGGCCAACATAAATATACAAAAACCACTAGACCTACCAAACCCCCTAGACAATACAAAAATCCTAGACAATACATGTCATGTTTGTCATTTATTATCATGTCTTGTCCCTGTGCTCCCCATGCTATTCGTTTCCCTCTGCTGGTCTTATTTGGTTCTTTCCCTCCTATCCCTCTCTCTCCCCCTCCCTCTCTCACTCTCTCGCTCTCTCTTCTCTCTATCGTTCCGTTCCTGCTCCCAGCTGTTCCTATTCCCCCTAATCATCATTTAGTCTTCCCACACCTGTTCCCGATCCTTTCCCCTGATTAGAGTCCCTATTTATTCCTTTGTGATCCGTTCCTGTGCGGTCGGTTCCTTGTATTGTATTCACCATGCTGTGATTGCGTTTCGCCCTGTCCTGTCGTGTTTTTGCCGTGATTGTGTATCACCCTGTCCTGTCGTGTTTTGTGCCTTCATCAGACGCTGCGTGTGAGCAGGTGTCTCAGTCGACTACGGCCTGCGCCTACCCGAAGCGACCTGCAGTCTGTGGCCGCTTCTCCAGTTGTTTCCCCTCTACAAATCTAGAGGATTTCTGTTATTCCGTTTTGGACTTTAATAAACTCTGTTTCTGTTAAGTCGCTGCATGACAGAAGGAACCGACCAAGGAATGGACCCAGCGACTTCAGACGCTCGTTACACTGCCGTCGAGATCCAAGGAGCCATGCTCGGCAGACACGAGCAGGAATTGTCCGCTGCTCGCCATGCCGTGGAGAACCTGGCCGCTCAGGTTTCCGACCTCTCTGGACAGTTCCAGAGTCTACGTCTCGTGCCACCTGTTACTTCCTGGCCTGCCGAGCCTCCAGAACCTAGGGTTAATAACCCACCTTGCTACTCCGGGCAGCCCACTGAGTGCCGCTCCTTTCTCACGCAGTGTGAGATTGTGTTCTCTCTCCAACCCAACACATACTCTAGAGAGAGAGCTCGGGTTGCTTACGTCATTTCACTCCTTACTGGCCGGGCTCGAGAATGGGGCACAGCTATCTGGGAGGCAAGGGCTGATTGCTCTATCAAATTCCAGAACTTTAAAGAGGAGATGATTCGGGTTTTTGACCGTTCAGTTTTTGGTGGGGAGGCTTCTAGGGCCCTGGCTTCCTTATGCCAAGGTGAACGGTCCATAACGGATTATTCCATTGAGTTTCGCACTCTTGCTGCCTCTAGTGAGTGGAACGAGCCGGCGCTGCTCGCTCGTTTTCTGGAGGGACTCCACGCAGTGGTTAAGGATGAGATTCTCTCCCGGGAGGTTCCTTCAGATGTGGACTCTTTGATTGCTTCGCCATCCGCATAGAACGACGGGTAGATCTTCGTCACCGGGCTCGTGGAAGAGAGCTCAAACGGTGTTTCCCTGCTCCGCATCGCAACCATCTCCCTCCTCTGGCTTTGAGACTGAGCCCATGCAGCTGGGAGGGATTCGCATCTCGAATAAGGAGAGGGAACGGAGGATCACCAACCGCCTGTGCCTCTATTGCGGAGTTGCTGGACATTTTGTTAATTCATGTCCAGTAAGAGGCCAGAGCCCATCAGTAAGCGGAGGGCTACTGGTGAGCGCTACTACTCAGTCCTCTTCATCTAGATCTTGTACTACTATGTCGGTCCATCTACGCTGGACCGGTTCGGGTGCTACATGCAGTGCCTTGATTGACTCTGGGGCTGAGGGTTGTTTCATGGAATGGGTTCGGAAACATAACATTCCTTTCAGACCGTTAGACAAGCCTACGCCCATGTTTGCCTTAGATGGTAGTCATCTTCCCAGTATCAAATTTGAGACACTACCTTTAACTCTCACAGTATCTGGTAACCACAGTGAGACTATTTCTTTTTGATTTTCCGTTCACCGTTTACACCTGTTGTTTTGGGTCATCCCTGGCTAGTATGTCATAATCCTTCTATTAATTGGTCTAGTAATTCTATCCTATCCTGGAACGTTTCTTGTCATGTGAAGTGTTTAATGTCTGCCATCCCTCCCGTTTCTTCTCTCCCTACTTCTCAGGAGGAACCTGGCGATTTGACAGGAGTGCCGGAGGAATATCATGATCTGCGCACGGTCTTCAGTCGGTCCCGAGCCAACTCCCTTCCTCCTCACCGGTCGTATGATTGTAGTATTGATCTCCTTCCAGGGACCACGCCTCCTCGAGGTAGACTATACTCTCTGTCGGCTCCCGAACGTAAGGCTCTCGAGGATTATTTGTCTGTGTCTCTTGACGCCGGTACCATAGTGCCTTCTTCTTCTCCGGCCGGGGCGGGGTTCTTTTTTGTTAAGAAGAAGGACGGTACTCGGCGCCCTGCGTGGATTATCGAGGGCTGAATGACATAACGGTTAAGAATCGTTATCCGCTTCCCCTTATGTCATCAGCCTTCGAGATTCTGCAGGGAGCCAGGTGCTTTACTAAGACCTTCGTAACGCTTACCATCTCGTGCGCATCAGAGAGGGGGACGAGTGGAAAACGGCGTTTAACACTCCGTTAGGGCATTTTGAGTACCGGGTTCTGCCGTTCGGTCTCGCCAATGCGCCAGCTGTTTTTCAGGCATTAGTTAATGATGTTCTGAGAGACATGCTGAACATTTTTGTTTTTGTCTATCTTGACGATATCCTGATTTTTCTCCGTCACTCGAGATTCATGTTCAAACGTGTTCTACAGCGCCTTTAGAGAATTGTCTCTACGTAAAGGCTGAGAAGTGCTCTTTTCATGTCTCCTCCGTTACCTTTCTCGGTTCCGTTATTTCCGCTGAAGGCATTCAGATGGATTCCGCTAAGGTCCAAGCTGTCAGTGATTGGCCCGTTCCAAGGTCACGTGTCGAGTTGCAGCGCTTTTTAGGTTTCGCTAATTTCTATCGGCGTTTCATTCGTAATTTCGGTCAAGTTGCTGTCCCTCTCACAGCTCTTACTTCTGTCAAGACGTGTTTTAAGTGGTCCGGTTCCGCCCAGGGAGCTTTTGATCTTCTAAAAGAACGTTTTACGTCCGCTCCTATCCTCGTTACTCCTGACGTCACTAGACAATTTATTGTCGAGGTTGACGCTTCAGAGGTAGGCGTGGGAGCCATTCTATCCCAGCGCTTCCAGTCTGACGATAAGGTTCATCCTTGCGCTTATTTTTCTCATCGCCTGTCGCCATCTGAGCGCAACTATGATGTGGGTAACCGTGAACTGCTCGCCATCCGCTTAGCCCTAGGCGAATGGCGACAGTGGTTGGAGGGGGCGACCGTTCCTTTTGTCGTTTGGACAGACCATAAGAACCTTGAGTACATCCGTTCTGCCAAACGACTTAATGCCCGTCAAGCTCGTTGGGCGTTGTTTTTCGCTCGTTTCGAGTTTGTGATTTCTTACCGTCCGGGTAGCAAGAACACCAAGCCTGATGCCTTATCCCGTCTGTTTAGTTCTTCTGTGGCTTCTACTGATCTCGAGGGGATTCTTCCTTATGGGCGTGTTGTCGGGTTGACAGTCTGGGGAATTGAAAGACAGGTTAAGCAAGCACTCACGCACACTGCGTCGCCGCGCTTGTCCTAGTAACCTCCTTTTCGTTCCTGTTTCCACTCGTCTGGCTGTTCTTCAGTGGGCTCACTCTGCCAAGTTAGCTGGTCATCCCGGTGTTCGAGGCACTCTTGCGTCTATTCGCCAGCGCTTTTGGTGGCCGACTCAGGAGCGTGACACGCGCCGTTTCGTGGCTGCGTGTTCAGACTGCGCGCAGAAGAAGTCTGGTAATTTTTTTTTCTGCTTCTGCTCCTGGTCTTGCTGGGTCTCAGTCTGTTCCCTGCCATCGCATCTCTCCTGTTCTTGTCCCTGCCCTTGCTGTGTCTCAGTCTGTCCCTAGTTCTCATTTTTTTTAGAGTAGTACCCTAGTTTCCCTTTTTATCGTTTTTCGTTACGGTCCTGAGGAGAGGAGTTGGGTTCTTTCTCGGGACGTGCTGGACCGTTTGATCTATGATTTCCTCCGTTGCTGCCAGTGTTCCTCCTCGAGAGCGCCAGGAGCGCTCGGTGAGTGGGGGGTACTGTCATGTTTGTCATTTATTATCATGTCTTGTCCCTGTGCTCCCCATGCTATTCGTTTCCCTCTGCTGGTCTTATTTGGTTCTTTCCTCCTATCCCTCTCTCTCCCCCTCCCTCTCTCACTCTCTCGCTCTCTCTTCTCTCTATCGTTCCGTTCCTGCTCCCAGCTGTTCCTATTCCCCTAATCATCATTTAGTCTTCCCACACCTGTTCCCGATCCTTTCCCCTGATTAGAGTCCCTATTTATTCCTTTGTGATCCGTTCCTGTGCGGTCGGTTCCTTGTATTGTATTCACCATGCTGTGATTGCGTTTCGCCCTGTCCTGTCGTGTTTTTGCCGTGATTGTGTATCACCCTGTCCTGTCGTGTTTTGTGCCTTCATCAGACGCTGCGTGTGAGCAGGTGTCTCAGTCGACTACGGCCTGCGCCTACCCGAAGCGACCTGCAGTCTGTGGCCGCTTCTCCAGTTGTTTTCCCCTCTACAAATCTAGAGGATTTCTGTTATTCCGTTTTGGACTTTAATAAACTCTGTTTCTGTTAAGTCGCGTTTGGGTCCTCTTTCACCTGCATGACAATACAAAACTAGCTTACCCACCCTAGTCACACACTGACCTAACCAAAATATAAAGAAAACAGAGATATCTCAGGTCAGGGCGTGACAAGATCGTACTTTTTAGAGAAATGTCCTCTGGTCTGATGAAACAAAAATAGAACTCTTTGGCCATAATGACCATCGTTATATTTGGATGAAAAAGGGGGAGGCTTGCAAGCCGAAGAACATCATCCCAACCGTAAAGCACGTGGGTGGCAGCATCATGTTGCGGTGGTGCTTTGCTGCAGGAGGGACTGGTGCACTTCACAAAATAGATGGCATTATGAGGAAGGAACATTTTGTGGAAATATTGAAGCAACATCTCAAGACATCCGTCAGGAAGTTAAAGCTTGGTCACAAATGGGTTTTATAAAAGGACATTTACCCCAAACATACCTCCAAAGTTGTGGCAAAATGGCTTAAGGACAACAAAGTCAAGGTATTGGAGTGTCCATCACAAAGCCCTGACCTCAATCCCATAGAAAATGTCTGGGCAGAACTTAAAAAGCGTGTGCGAGCAAGGAGGCCTACTACCTGACTCAGTTGCACCAGCTCTGTCAGGAGGAATGGGCCAAAATTCACTCAACTTATTGTGGGCATCTTGTGGAAGGCTACCCAAAACGTTTGACCCAAGTTAAACAATTTAAAGGCAATGCTACCAAATACTCATTGAGTGTATGTAAACTTCTGACCCACTGGGAATGTGATGAAAGAAATAAAAGCTGAAATAAATAATTCTCTCTACTATAATTCTGACATTTCACATTCTTAAAATAAAGTGGTGATCCTAACTGACCTAAGACAGGGAATTTTTACTACGATTAAATGTCAGGAATTGTAAAAAACTGAGTTTAAATGTATTTGGCTAAGGTGTATGTAAACTTCTGACTTCAACTGTAGGTTTCTGGGGTATACTCGACTTTTACATTCTTGGAGGGATTGATAGTCATTACATCATTACTTTTCACAGAACGCTCTCTATTTATTTAATGGCCATGACATATTGTGTTTATCTCTCTCCCAAATGTATAGGAGTTCAATTAGTATCAGCTGTATGTTGTTCTGTGTTTATGTGTTACACATGTTTCTCTTTGTCCTCATTCTTGTACTGCTGACGACAGGGTATGTTGTTTTGGCTCCTGGCTATTCTATTGTAGAGTAGATTCAATCTTGGATACTCTATACCAGTGGTATTAAACTCTTACCCTACGAGGTCTGGAGCCTTCTGGTTGTCTGTTCTACCTGATCATTAATTGGACGCACCCTAAATCTGTCCCTGCTTAGAGGGGAACAATGAAAAAACGCAGTGGAACTGGCTTCAAGGTCAAGAGTTGAATTGGAGGGCTCTGGTAAAGGAAGCAGTAACAGTATTGACTGTCTCAATAAAGGACCATTTTTTTTGTCTGGCAAAATGACACCTATTATCTGGAGGTGATGGGAAAGGAACAAGATTACACCACAGGGTCCTCACACACACACACGCGCGCACACACACACACACAGCGAGATACACACACTGTTGCGTATTAGCAGAGGCTGTATATAATAAGTGTGCTCTGAGTCAACAGGCTGTGCCTCCTCTCCTCATTAGCATGCTGACCCTACTGTTTGGGACATTACAGGTGGGGCACAGTGAGGGGTGTCGTGTCCTGTAGTGTGGGAAGGGTAGGGTGGAACAGGGGGGTGGGCATTAGTGACAAAACACCTCAGCAGGGTGAAGGGTGGTGGTGGTGCTTCTAGAGATATCATCATGGTTCCTGCAACACAACCTGATTTTTTAGGAAAATAATGGGTTGGCACATGCGCACAAACACACACACACACACACCATCCAATCCCTCCCAGTTCCACCATTCCACAGCTTTAGCCAGGCAGGTTAGCCCAGGGCCAGGGCCTAGCCCGGGGTTTAGGGGCTGGGTCAGTGGTGAATGATCCCCTGGGTTGAAGGGAACAAAGCTGGGGTTGTGCTTCCCTTGTTTTATGTGTTTACACTGTAAGCAGGATACTGTTGAGCAGCTGCTGCTTGTCCCAGGCTTGTGAAAGACATTCTCCCTCCACAGCCTAGCCTCTGTGGTCTGTGCGGATTAGGCTGATTTATGTGTACGATGGAGTGAACGAGGGAATTGAGGAATGGAGGAATGACCACCACCTACAGGAATAATACACTGCCCATGTAATCCTCAGTGAGCCTCTGATCACATTTCACTATATAGAGTTGGGAGTTACTTAGCCCAGGGGCTCTTCCTAATGTCGAAATGTTGCAGGTAGGTTGTCATTGTCCATTCCACATAATGGAGAAGTCGTGACTGGTCGTCTCTCTTCTCTTACAGCCTCGGATGGTTGTGTCAGTGTATTACACAAGGCAGGAAAGGCACAGATCGTAGCATCTCCTTACTCCCTCACCCTCTCTCTTTCTTCTTTGCCTCTTCAATTTCAATTTTCAATTAGCTTCATTGCTATCGCTGTCTTTCTCTCTCTCTCTCTCTCTCTCTCTCTCTCTCTCTCTCTCTCTCTCTCTCTCTCTCTCTCTCTCTCTCTCTCTCTCTCTCTCTCTCTCACTCGCTCGCTCAGGCTGTTCTGAAATCTGTCACGAGACTGCAGGCAGCTGTTGCTGTTCAGCAGACATGCTGCTCTCTCTGGGAATGTGCTTCTGGCAGCACAGAGAAATACTGAGACAAAGTCAAGACTTCTTCATTACAGTAGTTGCCTGGTAGAGCAAAACAAACACCTAATCATCCATTCAACACTATGTAGAATCCAGAGATGTATGCCAGCTGCTACATTATAATTTTTTGTAGAATTTAAATTGTATGCAACATCATTTGGATTCATTTGTAACTCTATGAAGTCTAACTCTATAGTTTTTACCCATATTGATAACTAAATCATCATTATACAGATGAATTGTATTTTATTTTCATAATTCCACTATCCTATATAAAACAGTGTACAGGTGTTTTATAATGGCATGTAGTTACACATATATTATAATGTAGTGGACAGGTTTGTAGTTTTTTCCACTGTTATTGCTATGGTGCAGTGGGCCGCCATAAATTATACACAATGTGTAGGCTATTCTATTTGACATGCTTTTGTCTTTGTTTGTTAATTGGAGACTATTCCTGCGGTTTATCACTATTACGAATAGGTCACGGTATACGTCACTCCTCCCAAAAATAGTTTTCCCATGCGCTGTTGTTTTTGATACAATTGTGTGGAGAATCGCTTTGTTCTCCTAAACCTATTCAACCCTGTGGAGAAAGTATTGGTGGAAAAGCAACAGGATACGCGCATAGTAGCCTAATAAAGGGTTAGATGTCCGTCTGGCAACTTTCCACAACCTTTACCAAAGTTTAAGAAACAGACTATTAGACTATATTGGTGTAAGATTTCCTTTGGTATGTTAGTGCAGAGATGACTGACACCAACCAGACCAGAGGACTTTTTGTTGTGTAAATGTTTTTGCTGGGAGGAGTGAACTAGAGAGGGGAGCTCATTGCTGTTAGAGGGGGGAGCGTGGATAATTACAGACAAGGACTGCGCTTCGGGCGTTTTCTCCTTCTTTGTTGTTAATGGGAGTATTTCTCAAAGTTCGCGACTGAATTTTTATTCGTAATGATTTGTCTTTGTCTTTTCTAATACAGATAAATAGTTTCGAATTAGGTGTCTCTCTTCGTGCCAAATGTCCCCCGCTGTAAATGTTGGTTTATGCCAGAAGCGCACGGGCAGCGAGCTGCGGAGAGCTCAACCAATTAACTTTTCAGATTAAAACCCTGCACTGTAACTTCAGCTTCAATTGTGTTTACTGCGATTTGTGCGTGTTATTGCAATATGTGCTGACACATATTCAACTTGCCTCTGAGTTTTAGTGCACTTGTTGCACTTCCCAAGCATGTCTGAAGGCATTTGGAGATTGTTCACTCCCTCAGTATCTTTTGTGCCAAGGAATGCTGAATGATTTTAAGGCTGAGACGGGGACAACTTTCTCAAGAAGAGGTGTCCGTCAGTAGTCAGACAATTGCGTATGGTCACGGATCAAAACATTGCGCCAACGGCAATACTTCATAACCATAGACATTATGGAGGGCCAAGGCGACCAGGCAGCCGCCTCGGTAGAACCCGACGCGGACATAGCAGTGTGTGACAGTTTCTCCCAACTTGAACCCGAGGCGGACGGCGCAGTCTCTGACAGTTTCTCCCAACTATGGACAGACGTGATGGGGATGCTTGTAAGTTTGTGGGCCGGTTTGGGGGAGGGGAGACAGGAAGGTAACAACCAACTGAGAAAAGCTTTTAACTGTGTCCCTCCTAGGGAGACCCACGTTGCTCATTTAGTGGTTGTGTATTGATACTTGTTAACGTGTAAATCACGTCCCAAAACAACAACGCAAGGGAAGATGGTCTATTTCTCAAAGCGACAAGCGCAAAGTTTTACATTCCATCCTCGGTGCCCAAAATATGGGTTTGGCATTTGGGTCATTTCCCTTCTTCAACCTGTTCCCGAGGAGCTTTGTTTTTGAGGTGATCCGATTTCAAAGCAACCTGGAATCCAGTGAAAATGGTATGTTGCTCTTGAGTTGAAAACCTGTTTGTGTGCTATCTTCCTAGTCTGGTGCACTTGAGCTGCGAAGATGGAATTGTACTTGTCTGTTGTTTCAGACAGAGGTAACAAGTAGCCTCCATTACAATTCGTTTATTAAACTTCATTGTTGTGTTGGTTACATTGTTACAAATTGTAACTGCTCATGTTGTTTTAGGAGAGTTGAGCTCCTGTGTGTTCTATGAAGGCCCCATGCCAAAACACTTGTTGTTGTGTTTTGTTGCTGTGCTGGAATGTTACTTTGGAAAGGTTATGATGGAAAAATTGTTGCAAATTGCATTGATTGAAATATTGTCAGTCCTGAAATGTGATGTTGTGTCGATGTGTGGCTACATTTTGTTCTCCATGTCATTTTCCCCCCAACCTTTAAGTTTAGCTTGTTAGTCCCTTATCAGTGCACACCTCCTAGCACCTTGAACACAACTGGCACTGGTTTGACAACAATATCACTTTGATATCCAGCAATTGGAGTTGTAGCCAAGGCCTCTGGATCCCCAGGGAGGCATCCCCAGCGAGGCTTTCAATGTTGTATGCCAAAATGCAATCTTGTCAGTCCTCAATCCACATAGGCCTATACCAATCCACATCTTCCCAAAGTGCATGGCAAATCTTGCAATTAAGATATGGTAAAGATTACACTGATTAAGATAATCACTTTTGCCTCTAGTTCTTTGTTAGGGGCCAGGGTGACATGGTCATCTTGATTGTACAGATGTGTGTGGGCCATCTGATCTGAGTGATCAATAGAGTTCATGTCTTTTCCCATGTGAATGGTGGGTCATTTGAAGATCAACGTGTTCATTTGGTCTGGACTGGTTCAGTAGATGAATGGAGTGTGAATGGGCCTAATACCGAGGACAGAGACAGGTGTGTGTGTGCGTGCGGGCCCGTGTGTGTGTGTGAGAAACGGAGATGAGTGTCCTAGCCTTTGACTCTGGGTGGGAGACCTGAGACTCCAGCCATGCAATTTAACCAGATTTATTACACTGGATGCAAATGTCTATCAGTGCTCTCATCTTTGACGCCTTTCCTCTGCTTGCAGCTGGAACACACACACACACACACACACACACACACACACACACACACACACACACACACACACACACACACACACACACACACACACACACACACACACACACACACACACACACACACACACACACACACACACAAGACAAGTGTGACACCTCCTTCATAGGTGACAGCAAGCCTTTCACACATCCTCCTCCATCACAGATACCTGAGACTGGGTCTTTTGGTCTGAAGGATGTTTTGTTACCAGTAATATCATTATGATGTCACAGGAGAGGGACACGACTCTGATTTCATGTCCCTCATATTGCCATCTGGTCACTACTCAGGTTTTTGAGTCAGGTAAACAGAATTTGTTAATGGAAGAGGGTATTTTCTTCCACTAGGCTTGGGCTTAAATCGCAACAACGTGCTATACTCCTGCCCCGTGGCACTCACATCTGTAGCCATGAAGTGCTTTAAAAGGCTGTTCATGGCTCACATCAACACCATCATCCCAGAAACCCTAGACCCACTCCAATTCGCATACCACCCCAACAGATCCACAGAGGAAGCAATCTCCATTGCATTCCACACTGCCCTTTCCCAACTGGACAAAAGGAGCGCCTACGTGAGAATGCTGCTCATTGACTACAGCTCAGCATTCAACACCATAGTGCCCTCCAAGCTCATCACTATGCAAAGGAACCTGAGACTGAACACCTCCCTCTGTAACTGGATCCTGGACTTCCTGACGGGCCGCCCCCAGGTGGTGAGGGTAGGCAACAACACATCCGCTACTCTGACCCTCAACATGCAGGCCCCTCAGAGGTGTGTGCTGAGTCCCCTTCTGTACTTCCTGTTCACCCACGACTGTGTGGTTGCGCATGACTACAACACCATCATTAAGATTGCGACAACACGGCGGTGGTAGGCCAGATCACCGACGACGATGAGACAGTCTATATGGAGCAGGTCAGAGACCTGGCAGTGTGGTGCCAGGACAACAACCTCTCCCTCAACGTGAGCAAGTCAAAGGAGCTGATCATGGACTACAGGAAAAAGAGGACTGAGCACACCCCCATTCACATTGACTGGGTTATAGTGGAGAAGGTTGAGAGCTTCAAGTTCCTTGGTGTACACTTTACTAAGGTCCAAACACACCAACACAGTTGTGAGGAGGGAACAACTATGCCTATTCCCCCTCAGGAGATCCTCAAAAAGTTTTACAGCTGCACCATCGAGAGCTTCCTGAGTGGTTTCATCACCGCTTGGTATGGCAATTGCTCAGCATCTGACCACAAGGTGCTACAGAGGGTCGTGCGTATGGCCCAGTACATCAATGGGGCCAAGCTTTATGCCATCCAGGACCTCTATAACATGCAGTGTCAGAGGAAGGCCCTAAAAACGGTCTATGATTCCAGCCACCCAAGTCATAGACTGTTCTCTCTGCTACCACATGGCAAGCAGTACCGGAGTGCCAAGTCTAGGACCAAAAGGCTCCTGAACAGCTTCTACCCCAAGCCATAAGACTGCTGAACAGTTAATCAAATGTCTACCAGGACTATTTACATTGACCCCCTTATTTTATTCTTATTTCTTATTTATTTTTGCACTGATTCTTTTGCACATGCTTGATATACACTCACTGGACTCTAGGGCTTTCCTCATTTAGTCAACTGGTCGATTGTTTGGTCAATAGGCTGTTGGTCGACCAAATATTTTTTAGTTGATGAGTGGCAAATATACACTACCGTTCAAAAGTTTGGTGTCACATAGAAATGTCCTTGTTTTTCAAAGAAAAGCAACTTTTTTGTAAATTGAAATAACATTACATTTTTATGGAATTTTCTACATAGGCATACAGAGGACCGTTATCAGCAACCATCATTCCTGTTTTCCAATGGTACGCTGTGTTAGCTAATCCAAGTTTATCATTTTAAAAGGTGAATTGATCATTAGAAAACCCTTTTGCAATTATGTTAGCACAGCTGAAAACTGTTGTTCTGATTAATGAAGCAATAAAACTGTCTTTCTTTAGACTAGTTGAGTATCTGGAGCATTAGCATTTGTGGGTTCACTTATAGGCTCAAAATGGCGAGAAACAAAGACCTTTCTTCTGAAACTCTTCACTTGGTAAATAACCCCTTGTATATAGCCTCGTTATTGTTATTCAAATCAAATCCAACTTTATTTGTCACATGTGCCTAATACAACAAGTGTAGACTTTACCGTGAAATGCGTACTTACAAGCCCTTAACCAACAGTGCAGTTCAAGAAAGAGTTAAGAAAATATTTACCAAATAAATGTAAGTTAAAAAATTATAAAAAGTTACACAATAAAATAACAATAATGAGGCTATATGCAGGGGTACCGGTACCGAGTCAATGTGCGGGTGTACAGGTTAGAGGTCATTTGTACATGTAGGTAGGGGTGTGTTACTGTTTTTCCTTTAGTTTATTTATCACATTTCTCTTTGCCTTGTTGAAATATAAAGTAATGACTGTGCTAAATCCCAGAAACCACATGTTATGTCATTTCCTTTAGAAGTACAGGCTGTAAGTGACTGGAAATGGTCTGAATACTGCAGCACAGCTGCCAACACTCCACCTTATATCTGTGCTGTTTCAGTCAGTATTTCTGTAGAAGTAATCACAGGGCCAACAATATGGTCATTGTTCAATCCCCAGTGTTTATGAAACCTTTCCAATTCAAAGGCCTCAGCACAATAGATTCCCAATATTTTTGGCAACAAAATGGCCGTGCTATATTTAGTTTGTTGTCAGTACGTAATGCTTTTCTATGGCCTTTGTCTCTGGGGCCCTACATGAGAATGCCCTTTTGAGTAAGCCTGTGCCTGAGCCTATTGAAACATCTGAACACTACTGTTACAGATTAGTAAAGCCATTTGGGGTGCAGCTTCTCAGTAACCAATGAATGTGAAGTATACATACCAAGTTTTTTCTGACATGCACCTAATCTACCTAAGGAAAGTACTCCTGTAACAGGTTGATCAAATGAAGGTCCAACACCTGAAGTCCACCACTCTACTGTTGATTGTTTCACTACAGTTCTAACTACATCAGAGAGTCCTGGGTACAGAAGGTAATTACCAGGGAGTGAATTGAAATTCCAGTTCAAGAATGAGTTAATTTAATTATAATGTATCGTAAACCTATTCATGGCCGTGCAGTGACTAGGTGAGTCATTGTTCATCATAATTAACTCAAGCGTGGAGGTTTGTGGTCCTGTAGTGATATTGCTAGGAGCCCCTCTGCCTGAGGTTAAACCACCGCTAGGAATGTGTTTAATGAGAATACCTTTGTGAACCTGTCATTTATTTGTGGTTACAACAGGGTAAACATAGACCTAAGCCAATTAACAATCTGGGGCTGTTAAGGGATGAATAACTGTTGCATTATGGGTGCATGAGCATCTCGGCTGTTTGAACAGGGTTAGTAGACTGGAGCCGACCCATCTCTGGTTCTTTGAAGAAATGAGCTTTCAGCAAGTCCTTAAATCGGATCTGACATTTTTTTGTAGGATGTGCATGTTATTATTCTTGTATCTGTAAGTCGCTCTGGATAAGAGCGTCTGCTAAATGACTTAAATGTAAATGTAATGTATCTAGCTTTCCATAAATAATGTTAAAAGGCAGCATGCCATGTATAACATTTCCACAGTGTTAGTGTGTATGGGTGCAGGTGTGTATGGGTGGATATTTGGAAGTACCAGTCCTCAACAGCATAAACACAGCACCTTTAGTACCTCCCTCTGCAAACGGAGCAGTTAGTTCAAACAGTGATTTTGCTCTATTCCGCCGCGTCAGCTTCTAATTCAGGGGTGTCAAAGTCATTCCATGGAGGGCCTAGTGTCTGCTGGTTCAATAAAGACCTAGACAAGGTGAGGGGAGTTCCTTACTAATTAGTGACCTCATCAATCAAGTACGAAAACCCGTAGTGCTGCTCTGTTTATTATCTCTCCTGATTGCCTAGTCACTTTTACCCCTACCTACATGTACATATTACCTAAATTACTTCAACTACCCTGTACTCCTGCATATTGACTCAGTACCTGTACTCCTTGTATATAGCTATATATATATATATTGTTATTTTATTGTGTTAGTATTTACATTAATATTTTACTTTTTATTTTACTTTTTAACTCTGCATTGCTGGGAAAGGGCTCATAAGTAAGCATTTCACGGTAATGTCTGCAATTTGATTTGATTTGAACATCAATTAAAATAAAATAAATGTAGAGATTAGTACTGTAGCTAACTTGGCAGTTAGTTGTTAGCATGCGAGAGGACCCAAAAGGTCAGTGCACTGAGTTTAGCCCTGCATGCTGGCTATGGAATGTTTTAATAACTGACAGAAGGCTCTTGGTGTGCTATTTACAAAGGGGAAGTTATTTCAGCTGAGTGTACATTCTTGCTACTTTTGTTGTTTTCTTTGCCTCAGAAAGCACAGAAAGATCAGCTTGCTTGCTCATGAGGTATTTGTCCTCATAGACTACCACTGAGCGCTCTGGGAAATCAGGACCTTGAATCCATCCAGGATAAGTGTTGAATTGCACCACTCAGGAGATTCCCCTAGATTTCAATTCAAAGAACTGAACAGTAAAGGTTTGCAGCTCCGGCACAATGAGAGAACAGAGTTAATGTTTCAGCATGGCTGTTTAGATGGGATTGAAGGGCACAGAGTTAATGTTTCAGCATGGCTGTTTAGATGGGATCGAAGGGCACAGAGTTCATGTTTCAGCATGGCTGTTTAGATGGGATTGAAGGGCACAGAGTTAATGTTTCAGCATGGCTGTTGAGATGGGATCGAAGGGCACAGAGTTCATGTTTCAGCATGGCTGTTTAGATGGGATTGAAGGGCACAGAGTTAATGTTTCAGCATGGCTGTTGAGATGGGATCGAAGGGCACAGAGTTAATGTTTCAGCATGGCTGTTGAGATGGGATCGAAGGGCACTGAGTTAATGTTTCAGCATGGCTGTTTAGATGGGATTGAAGGGCACAGAGTGAGTTATGGTTTGCGTTTGAGCAGATTTTACTCAGAGCATACAAAGTCAATTGGCTGTTGAGTTACGGAGTGTGTTTTTGAAATGGATGTTTTGAGTGGATGTTTGCATCACCACACAGCTACTTACATCTGCCTGATAAGGAAGGTGTTTCTGGGTCATCATGGGGCATGACCTTGTAACGTTAAGGCCTATGACATGTAGAGAATAGCCATGCATTACTGTTCAGCAGTGGCCCAAGGATGTCTCCCAGATGCCATGGATAATACTGTTGCACCACCACCCCCTACCCTCCCAGAGTGGTCACATTGAGAATGACAGGAATTCTATGGTTAATTAATTAGCTGAGCAGAGGTCAGCAGGACAGTAACCTGGATATGTTACTCACCCATGGGTCTCGATTCCAGTCTGAACACTCTCTCCTATACCTCTCTCTGTCAATGGAAAATAGATAATATTCTCATGTGGAATCATGGACAGTAACCTCTAAACCTATGGCTGTTAGTCA
Organism: Oncorhynchus gorbuscha; assembly: GCF_021184085.1. NCBI lineage: Eukaryota > Metazoa > Chordata > Actinopteri > Salmoniformes > Salmonidae > Oncorhynchus > Oncorhynchus gorbuscha. The sequence goes on from NC_060186.1 coordinate 60,682,223, forward strand.
GACATGTATTTCAAAGTATACTGCAGAATTATTCATATAAACAGTCCCTGTAAGCTTAGAGACAGTAAACCATGAGCCAAGTCATGTCAGTCAGGTCAGTCCTCCCACTAGTGGTTTAGAATAACAAACTCCAGCCTCAAGAGTTTTTTACTGGAAAGCCTCACAGCATTCCCTCCAAGCCGTTGGTAAGAGCATTGTTCCGTAAAGAGTTGAAGTAAAGTGAGGAGATTGGACCTGCCCCTAAAGTGTTGGCACTGTGTTCTGAAGAGGTTCGGCTGAACCTGAAATTAGGAATGGTCAAGTGAGGCGAGCAAGAACAGTCTTATCTCTCTCTCTCTCTCTCTCTCTCCTCTCTCCTCTCCTCTCCTCTCCTCTACTCTACTCTACTCTACTCTACTCTACTCTACTCTACTCTACTCTACTCTACTCTACTCTACTCTACTCTCTCTTTCTTTTCCTCTCTTTCTTTCCTCTCCTCTCTCTTACACCTTGGGTGTTGTCTTTTATATCCTGTTCTGACTGTGAACATGATCATTGAACGTGACTCAAGGCAGGGTGGTGCACTCTTGTATACACAGGGTGGGAGCCAAACAAGTTTTGGTCTATTGCATTATGGGTTTTTTCATCTCCATAAAACCGTTGTTGTTGTTGTTGTCATTCCTTCCATTTTGTTTTAATTAAATACACACACATACATTAACATAATTTTTAGTGATGCACCAATATGACATTTTTAGCCGATACCAATATCCGATATTTTCCTTGCCCAAAAAAACGATACCGATACCGATAAGCATTCTAGTACAGTTAAATTGTTAACACACACGGACGCAGCGGTCTAAGGCACTGCATCTCAGTGTAAGAGGCATCACTACAGTCCCTGGTTCGAATCCAGGCTGTATCACAATCCCGCCATGATTGGGAGTCCAGTCCCATAGGGCGAAACACAATTGGCCCCGTGTCGTCCGGGCCGTCATTTTAAATAAGAATTTGTTCTTAACTGACTCGCCTAGTTAAATAAAGGTTACACACACACACATTGACCAAAAAGTTATTTTGTTGGCATTTGCGTATGTTGTAACGGCGTTCGTCTGTTGAAGGAGAAGCGGACCAAAATGCAGCGTGGTGGTTACTCATGTTCTTTAATGAAGAATAGCGATACATGAAATAACTATAAATATTACAAAACAACAAACAGAATGTGAAAACCTATACAGCCTGTCTGGTGAACAACTACACAGAGACAGGAACAATCACCCACAAAATACACAGTGAAACCCAGGCTACCTAAATATGGTTCCCAATCAGAGACAACGAGAATCACCTGACTCTGATTGAGAACTGCCTCAGGCAGCCAAGCCTATGCTAGACACACCCCTAATCAGCCACAATCCCAATGCCTACAAAAAAAAACAATACGACAACACAATAAACCCATGTCACACCCTGGCCCGAACAAATAATTAAAGAAAACACAAAATACTGAGACCAAGGCGTGACATATGTCCCCATTACTAGTAAAACATCATCAACAACTTACTTGCGGTGCTGTTTTGTTTTTAATATTTTCAGTCGTTGAATTCTCAACCAGGATTTCTATGGAACACCGTTTGGGTCTTTGCATGTCAAATAACACAATTTGATGTGTCAAATAAGTTTGTTGACCAATCAGGACCTGAACATGACTGCACATCACATAATAATTTAACTTGTTCATTCATTTTTTACATAGTTATTACACATTGATAACACCATCACTCAAATTTTATATTTCACAACGATTCATCGATACGAATGCTATGATGCTGGTAAAGTTGTCTCGCGCACCTACAGAGCTGGTCATAAAAAAAGCTAGCTAGCTCATTGATGCAAACACTGTTCTTCCCTAAAAACATAGCAAAACGACATCTGTTTCAGTAGCTATATAGTTAGCAAGCTAACTATGTAGCTAGGTGTCATCTAAAATAACCCTCATTTATAAGACAGTTCTTATTTGATTAATGGGTGTCGGACCTTTCTATGTGAAGCTAGCCACAGTAAGGATTAGCCACAATAGTGGACTTTGCGGTTAGCCTTCAAAATAAAAGTATGGCATAGTTCTACTAGTTGTATTCATTTGCATCACTGTCAATTACGTACTTTTATTTTGAAGGCAACCGCAAATTCCACTATTGTGCCTAATCCTTATTGTGGCTAGATTCACAACACATAACCCGGTCCGGTCGATCCTCACTAGCCAGATGAAGCTAGCTGACTGCTTATAACGTTAGCTTATAACGTTAACTGAAGTTCAATTTCAATAGGCGGGCAACAAGTGGCAACCTAGCTAATACTTACTCACAAGGATTCCTAAATCATTGCTAAGAATAATGAAAAGGACTGCAGTTTCTACTGGTCATTGCTTTCAGGCTGGTTGTATTGGTGCTAGCTAGGTACCAAGCTAAAGCTAGCTACCCCAGAAGTTGGGGTCGAACAAATGATGCTTTATTACCAACGCGGTATTGTAAATATCGTTCGTGGCCGGTGTTTGCTTGTTTGCAGACTTTTTTGTACAGCTCTGACAGTCGTACTGTATCTTTTTTGACACGCAAAGACCCAAACAGCGTTCCATAGTATGTATGTTGTGAAGCTAATAGCAGTGACGCTATTACTGTGTAACTCTGGTAGGTCAACATCTGAAATCAGTCATCAGTCGGCGAACGCCAACATCACCCACGACAGAGAAAGGTTGATTGTCAAGGACAACGAATTCCATTATCTTGGCTTTAATGGATTTCGCCTTTGAGTTGTTGCTCTGAAATTTTCTTACTCTTTCAAATGACTGCTTGATTCACACAGCAGGCATTGTGTGCTGTGTTGCGCAAAATTTTACATGGCATCATTAACCTACATTATAAACGATTTGACATAGTTTTTTTTTTTTACCCCTTTTTTTCTCCAATTGGTCTTGTCTCATCACTGCAACTCCCGTGCGGACTCGGGAGAGTGCGTCCTCCGAAACACAAACCAACCAAACCGCAATGCTTCTTGACACAATGCCCATCCAACCCGGAAGCCAGCCACACTAATGTGTCAGAGGAAACACCGTACACCTGGTGACCTGGTCAGCGTGCACTGCGCCCAGCCACCCCAGGAGTTGCTAGTGCGCAATGGGACAAGGATATCCCTGCCGGCCAAACCCTCCCTAACCCAAACACATTGTGCGCCGCCCCATGGGCCTCCCGGTCATAGCCGGCTGCGGTAGAGCCTGGACTCGAACCCAGAAACTCTGGTGGCACAGCTAGCACTGCAATGCAGTGTCTTAGACCACTAGGCCACCCGGGAGGCCACTGACATTGGTTTTTAACATCAGTGTTAAACTACACATTGGGTCAATACTGGCGTTTTTAGCTAATATCGCTCGATTCCGATTTGTTCACCGATATATAGTGCTTCCCTAATCATTTTAAGACACTCAGATTTTCAACGGGTGGTTTAGCCTGCTAGTCTAACAGACACAGACCCCAGGGTTGTTGTTGTTCGGATAAAGCAAAGAGTAAAGTCTTCTCCATAGCCTCTGTGTTAGATAAAGGCTGTCTCCCCAACCTACTGATGTTTTACCCCCTTCAACCCCCAGCCTCCCCATTCAATACCTCGTCACAAATCACCCCTGTCCACTGGCTCCATACCCCCTCAGTACCCCCCTCACACTGCCATATGGACTATTGTTATCACATTCCTTCACTCCCACACACACACAAAACGCACACTCACTCTCGCATACACAATCACTTACAATAAACAGACACATAGTCAATCAATCACTTCCATCTTTTTTTCTAACATCTTTTAAAATATTTTTTACCTTAACTGACTTGCCTAGTTAAGTAAATAACAATTTATTTATTTAACTAGGCGGCCTAGGAACAGTGGGTTAACTGCCTTGCAGAACGACAGATTTTTTACTTTGTCAGCTCGGGGATTCGATCTTGCAACCTTTCGGTTACTGGCCCAACGCTCTAAACACTAGGCCGTCCCTTGTCTTGTCATTGTCTCATTGACACATGTGCATACAAGCTGTCCGTTATGAAGTGGGCCCCCAGTCCGGCTCCCAGTCAGGCTCCAATTCAGGCTCTTAGTCAGGCTCCCAGCTGTGTAGAGGCTGATTGATGGGCTACATGAGCTCATGGTAGGAGAGGAATCCCAGGTATGCTACACACACACCGGCCCCCCCGAGAGGAACACTGCAGTAAGGAAAGACCTAGCACTGCAACATCACTGTAACAACACTGTAACAACACTGCAACAGCACTGTAACAACACTGTAACAGCACTGCAACAACACTGTAAAAACACTAACAGCACTGTAACAACACTGTAACAGCACAGCAACAGCACTGTAACAACACTGTAACAGCACAATAACAGCACTGTAACAGCACTGTAACAACACTGCAACAGCACAGTAACAGCACTGTAACAACACTGTAATAACACCGTAACAGCACTGTAACAACACCGTAACAGCACTGCAACACAGCAACAGCACTGTAACAACACTAACAGCACTGTAACAACACTGCAACAGCACTGTAATAACACTAACAGCACTGTAACAACACTGTAATAACACCGTAACAGCACTGTAACAACACTGCACTAATAACACCAGCACTGTAACAACACTAACAGCACTGTAACAACACTGTAATAACACCGTAACAGCACTGTAATAACACCGTAACAGCACTGTAACAACACAGCAACAGCACTGTAACAACACTGTAATAACACCGTAACAGCACTGTAACACAGCACTGTAACAGCACTGCAACAACACTGTAATAACACCGTAACAGCACTGTAACAACACTGTAATAACACCGTAACAGCACTGTAACAACACTGTAATAACACCGTAACAGCACTGTAACAACACTGTAATAACACCGTAACAGCACTGTAACAACACTGTAATAACACTGTAATAACACTGTAATAACACCGTAACAGCACTGTAATAACACCGTAACAGCACTGTAACAACACTAACAGCACTGTAACAACACTGTAATAACACCGTAACAGCACTGTAATAACACCGTAACAGCACTGTAACAACACAGCAACAGCACTGTAACAACACTGTAATAACAGCACTGTAATAACACCGTAACAGCACTGTAACACTGCAACAGCACTGTAACACTGCAACAGCACTGTAACAGCACTGTAACAACACTGTAATAACACCGTAACAGCACTGTAACAACACTGTAATAACACCGTAACAGCACTGTAACAACACTGTAATAACACAACAGCACTGTAACAACACTGTAATAACAACAGCAGCTGTAACAACACCGTAACAGCACTGTAACAACAACAGCACTGTAACAACACTAACAGCCCTGTAACAACACTGCAACAGCACTGTAATAACACCGTAACAGCACTGTAATAACACTGCAACAGCACTGTAATAACACCGTAACAGCACTGCAACAGCACTGTAACAGCACTGTAACAACACTGCAACAGCACTGTAACAACACTGACAACAACATAATAAATCACATTGTAATGTTAAACTACAGCATAGGCCATTGGCTTTACCTCTGGGTAAAGCTTGGAGAGTTGAAGTATTACAGACAAACAGTGCTGACAGATGAGATGGAATCCATGCCTGCCTATAAGGTATTCTAGGCATTTAACACATACAGCCTGCTGAACATCTGTACAGTTAGTACACAAACTTCTTTACACAAACTGGAGTTGTGACTAAGATGTTTACACAGACATGGACAGTTTGTTTTATAGACCCAGAAAGGTAATGAACTGTCATTAAATATCTGCCTGAGTTGTAATCAGGTGTTCTACATGGACAGATACACTGACTGCAACTCTAGTATCTGGGTCTGTCTGTCACCCTCTTGGACATGGTTGTGCCATGTTTCTGGGGATTAGGCAGTACTGTAGCTAGTCTCTAATAAGAGTGTGCTTCTCTCTCTGAGTGAGGAATGTGGGGAGACACGTGTCTGCTCTCTGCCCAGAGAGTGAGAGAGCGCTTCCATAGGGAATCTCAGCCACCTCTAACCATATGTCACAGTCTGGACGTAGCTAGAGTTACGAAGAAGTATTCTATGGTGGGAGGGAGTGAGTGGAGGAAAATAAAGCTGAACAATCTGGATTTTTGATACAGGGGCCTCTGTCTGTCTAGAATGTATTTCAATATTCTGTTGTTAATGTGGAATGCATTACCGATGGGTGATGGTGGGATTCACTTCAGGTTTGTGTTTTTCCACAGTGTGGACTAGTTTGTTGTTTTCATCCTCAATGTTGTTTTGGAAAGCCCTCTCAGAAGAAGACCCTCTCTCTGCCTTCCCAGGGTGTGTGTGTGCGCGTCTGCCCGGAGTTTATGTGTGTGTGTGGCACACTGCCTCCACAGTACCCCATTCATCCCATGTTGGCACAGAGATACTGGGTCCTGTTTAGAGGACCACAGAGAGAGACAGAGACAAACTAAGACTGAGAGAGACCGTTCACTCCTCGCAGAGTGACTCAATGCATGCTGACCACTCACCAAACCAGGCACTGACTAGATCAACACTAATGAATATTGAACGATTGGCCATCACTGCAATGGTTGTCAACATACACAGCACCGAGTAGTTATGAGTCCAAGCACCATAGAGAGACGCTTCTCAAATCTTCTCAGTGAAAGATGTTTCCGTTGCTCTCCAACCCGTCAGTTAGTAGTACAGTTGCCCCTTCGCTAAGCCCCACCACAGAATATTGGGCAACCAATCGCAGCGCTCCAATGTATAGCAACTGTCATTGAGTCTGACACCTTAGACAAGCTCACATTTCAAACGCATGAAAGTCAATGAGCGCTATGGCAAAACTGTGAGTTTTCATCAAAAAGTAGCTAAATTGTTTAAAGGTTTACTTGCTACTGTGATTCCTGAAATGCAGAACCTGCATTTTGTTAATAAAAAATATATACGTTTGTTTTATTTGCTAGCTCAGCTGGTTAGCTAGCTCCCGGTCTTACTGACCACAAAACGTTGCTAACGCTAGCTAGCCACTTAATATAACAGGTTTTCTCGAAATGTATGTTAGCTAGCTAAGTTATCTATATTATGAATACAACTATAATCTGCTGTCGACATCAGGATACGGCTTGAGAGAACTAGTTAAAACCCAAAATGGTAAGTAGTAGATTTAACTGCATGACAGGCCATTCAGGGCCATCTAGTGCATAGCCACACTAATGACAGTCCACCACAACATACCCGATAGACTACCCCTTATTAATCAGGAGACTATGTTTAATTTGATTGTGTATTAAAAACACAGTTTGAGATCGTTGCGAGAGGTTTTCTCCAGTAGTTTGAATGGGGAATGGAGCTTCTTGGGAAAATGTTGTCCAAGGTTGCAACATTAACCTAGGGGGTGGGTCTTAGTGAAGGGTCGATGGCTATGACTCTCACTCATAACCTTGGAGTGGAAACACAACCCATACATGTATGTAATTCTCCTCTGGTTTCAATGTATAGCAATGCACTAGCAGGTTCTGCTTTTTTAGTATTGATTCTACAGTTCCTCTCTGAATCTCCAACCACGTGTTTTGGGGCTAGTGTATTCTGTTAAGTAAAGTCTTTGTTATTTAGAGTGTATGGGTGACTGGAACATACTTCCTCCTTCTACCCAAACACCGTCTTCTACACAAAGACAGGAACCCAGCAGAGAGGTGACCCCCCCGGCAGGAAGAGGGTGTTTGGGGTTGGGGTTGGGGTTGGGAGAATGTCATAGCCGGGGTTTAAAGGGCATCTCTGATCTGTGATTGTGTATGTTAACTGACCAAACCCAGGAAACACTCATGGTTGACCGCACTACCTCCCCTCTAGCAGAGACACAAACACACTGTCCCAGACAATCTTCATCTCAACAGGAGCTTGTTTATAGGGCTTCGTCTTCCACAAATCACACTGATGTACTTTCCTTCTCCTTTCTCCTTGTCCTTTCACAACAGGCCATAGCTAGTATAGGCCACAGCTAAAGGGTAAAGGTGCTGTAACCTCTAACCCCTCCCTCAGTAGCACAACTGTGTTAGCCAGTTAGCTAATAACTATAGTCCAGATTGGCAACCAGAGGAAGAAGTGGTGTGCGAGTGATTAGATTTGCGTGCCCCTGCCCACCGCCCTCCACACTGCACCACCTGCCTGCTAGTTGGTGCCTCTCACGCGCTCCTGATTACAAGCGTATGTGTGGGGGTTTTATTAGGCTGTGCTTTGCCCAGAGTGAGAGACAGATGGGGAGCTGAGGTTGTTAGTAGGTCCGTTTATCTCACCTGGAGTACTGTACTGTGGAGGTGAATGCGGTCAGGGGAGTGTGGAGCTTACTGAAAGGATTGACTCAGCCAATGTTATTCCTCCAGACGAAGGCTTTGGTGTCATATTGGCTGCTCAGATTGAGTAATGAGTGTACTGGAAAATGTCTCGAGAACCAACATCTTTCCTCCATTCTACCATGTTTGAACAAATGAGCTGCTTCTATTTCCTCCCTCGGAATCTCTCCCTCAATCTCAATGACTCTCTCTTTCTCTCTCTCTCTGTGTTGTGTAGGATGGTTCTCTAGGGAACATTGATGACCTGGCCCAGGAGTATTCTGAGTACTACAACACCTGCTTCAGTGACGTCAGCGACCGCATGGAGGAGCTACGCAAGAGACGTGTGTCCCAGGACCTCGACATGGTACGTCCCCACAAACACACTCATCACATACCGAGTACCTACAAACACCAATCATACTGTTGCATGTCCCCACAAACTCAAGGCCATCAATCCTGCTGCAATACAGTGGAACTGAGTCCCCACAAACCATCACCTACTACTGCAGCAGAGTATAACCAAGTCCTATCAAAACAGGCAACCCACCAGCTTAGATCAATACAATATCAGCTAAAGAGCTGTGGTAACCCACTTCTTCATGGCTCTACAATTTGTTGTTGAACTTATATAGAATACAACTATGTGTAACGGCGTTCGTCTGTTGAAGAAAGAGAGTCGGACCGAAATGCAGCGTGTTGGTTACTCATGACTTTAATGAAAGAATCACGGTACATGAAATAACTGAAAGACGAAAACAACAAACGGAACGAAACTAATTACAGCCTATCTGGTGAATACTACACAAAGACAGGAACAATCACCCACAAAATACAAAGCGAAACTATGGCTCCCTAAATACGGTTCCCAATCAGAGACAACGATAAGCACATGACTCTGATTGAGAATCGCCTCAGGCAGCCAAGCCTAAAAACACCCCTAATCAGCCGCGTTCCCAAATAATACAAACCCCAATACGAAAACAACATATAAACCCATGTCACACCCTGGCCTACCCAAACATATAACAAAAACACAAAATACAATGACCAAGGTGTGACACTATGCTGATTTTACTATTGTGAAGTGATAGCCAAAATGCTTGAGGAAAATGTTCATTTTGTCAGATCTCCTTTTTATAATTCATAGTATCCTCAAACACGTCGTTTTTCTATCAGTTTGATATCTTTACAGAGTGTGATTTCCCAATGTGCCGCCAACAGCCTGGCAGCCAGACCGGGAGTTGGGGGAAATAATTTTTGAGAGCAATCCAGTGAGTGTTTGTGACTGTGTTCTAAAACACATAGTTTGCCCACCTGCCTCCTGGTGCCTGAAAGTGCTTGGTTGTGTTTTGGAGCTTCTAGGGGTTCTCATTGACATGGATGTAGGGTAGTGGGGCATGGTACCTCTGGGTTGCCAAGTTACTGGCTGAGGTATTGAAGAATGCAGCTGCTCCTGGCAGAGAGTGCTGCTCTGAGTACCCCTGGGGTCTATGCTCCATACACACACAACACAGAGAGAGATGGGGGGGTTAGTGTTCATATGCTAGCTTTATTAACAGGCTATGATAACACTATTCAAAGTGATTGGTATCTGCTTAGAATCCTTGAAAACAGACAGCATCCGTTCAGTTCTGAATTCGCATTTCCAGAACTCCAAGTAGTAAACTGGACTGACCTCATTTTATTCTACTCATCCTGAACATAAAAAGAAGTGAGCCGAATTTAAACAAATTAAGCTCAAACAAATCCAGCACTTACAAATATAGTAACTGCTATTTACTTAGTTTTATTCTGTAACAGAAGTCACAGGGACACATTTTGTGTTGAGCACAAAAACAGATAATTAAATGAAGTGGGAAGAGAGTGACCATACCTACGCTAGAGACATATTTGTAGGATTCCTATTTCATTGACAAATTTTCACCGTTAATCTCCTCAGCTCTATCATGAAGTACTATCCAGTTATAAGCATAATAGAGTTTGAGCTAGATATTGATTAGAAAACAAGAGACACATAGGAAATCCCTCAGGCTTTCAGTAGCCATGTGGTTTTGATTGATTTGAGAGGTGGGTCTCAATGAAAGATGGTATGGGTGATTTATGGAGGGCTCAGCTGTCCTGATTGATGTTGGCCAAAGATTATGTCTGCTCTGCTCTCAGAGCTTTCCAGTGAAGCAACCTCACATCCATCATTGAAGAGTCCGTGTCTGTCGTTTGAGAGAATCCATAGTTTTGTGTGTGTGTGTGTGTGTGTGTGTGTGTGTGTGTGTGTGTGTGTGTGTGTGTGTGTGTGTGTGTGTGTGTGTGTGTGTGTGTGTGTGTGTGTGTGTGTGTGTTTGTGCATACTGTATACACTGAGTATACCAGACTTTAAGGACACCTGCTCTTTCCATGACATAAACTGACCAGGTGAATTCAGGTGAAAGCTATGATCCCTTATTGATGTCACTTTTTAAATCCACTTCAATCAGTGTAGATGAAGGGGAGTAGACAGGTTAAAGAAGGATTTTTAAGCCTTGAGACAATTGAGAAATGGATTGTTGTGTGCTATTCAGAGGGTGAATTGGTAAGACAAAAGATTGAAGTGCCTTTGAACGGAGTATGGTAGTAGGTGCCAGGCGCATCGGTTTGTGTCATAAACTGCAACGCTGCTGGGTTTTTCACGCTCAACAGTTTCCCTTGTGTATCAAAGAATGGTCCACCCAAAGGACATCTAGCCAACTTGACACAATGGTGGGAAGCATTGGAGTCAACATGGGCCAGCATCCCTGTGGAACGCTTTTGACACCTTGTAGAGTCCATGTCCTGACGAATTGAGGCTGTTCTGAGGGCAAAAAAAGGGGGGTGCAACTCAATATTAGGAAGGTGTTCCTAATGTTTTGTGCACTCAGTATATATGTGTTTGTGCATGTGTGTGTGTGCCCCTGTTTATGTGTGTGTCTGCATGTGTGTGTGTTTACATGTGTGAGAGGATGAGTGAAGTGGGTCACCTCTCTGTATGTATTGGGAAGGTTGGGAATGTTCCATCCTGGAGAGATAAAACAGGGGAAGAGGAAGCCTGGATTTACTGCCTGTCTGTCCTGCCTGGAAGAGAGAAGAGCTGGCTGGGTTGGGACAGGACGGGGGCCTTGGGAGTTGGGGTGGGAGGGCTACAGAGCATCTTTAACAGAGCTAGAGGAGGAGGAGCACCTAAGAGCCTGCAGCTGTATGTCCCTCCTGCACAACTTGGAAATGAAAGAGGAGGAACAGAGAGAACGGAGGGAGGAGATATGGGGTGGGAAGGCTGTTTATTCACACACTCAGCAGAAGCCAGCTGTAGAAGGAACTATATATCATGATAACTACACTGAGCTTCAAAGTATTGGGACAGTGGCACATACTTTGTTGTTTTGGTTCTGTACTCCAGTACTTTGGATTTTAAATGTTACAATGACTATAAAGGTTAAAGTGCAGACTGTCAGCTTTACGGACAGTACAATGGGCTGGCATTTAGACGTCCCTGCTGGGACATGGCCTTTCTGGGAGGGGTTGTCTATCACAAGGGACGAGTGTGGTGCCTCTCAGAGGACTTGTCCACCCCGCTCCTTCAAAACCTTCTCCTCTTCTTCATTCTCTCATCACCAGGCCTCTCCTCTGTACTGACCCCATTGTAATCTGTCCTCTTTCCCTTTTGCTGTTCTGATGTGGCCTCCCCTCCCTTCTTCACACTCCTGCTGCAACACACAACGAGCCCTCCCTGTCTGGTCTGGACCAGCCTTTAGTCACTCCCCAGTCACCTCAGGCCAACACTGACCCTGAAGCATGTGACCCTGTGTCAAAGGTCACTGCAGCTGTTAACTTACCTGAACCTTACACTTTGGCTAGACGAAGCAAACTTGACAGTGGACATTGGAAGACTGTTCCTCTGTAGTGAGAAAGGCCGTAGGGGAATGTTCTTCAATTCTGGTCCCGGAGACCCACAAGGTCTGCATGCTTTAGTTCCAGTCCAGTACCAGCACACCTGACCAGATTCAACTAATTAAGGTCCTTAATTTACTGTGGGTCTTCAGGACCAGGATTAAGTACCACTTCCCAAGGGTAGTCTGGGAGGTTTGTCTCTTAGTCTTTGTACCATGGCAGGCTGTAGTGTTCTACATATGACTGACTGATACCACAGAGCTGAAGTTGCCCTTGAAAACACTTTGGAATACCTTTACAGCTGTGGTCAAGTATTTGTCGACAATGCAAAACCATAGCAGCTTCATATTAGCCTCATAATGAGGTCACAAATCCAAGTATCACATACTTGGTATAGATCCAATTTGATTTCTTGTTTTCTCTCTCACTACTCCTCCAGACATCTTGCAACACATCAAACTTTTCGGGGGAAAAGTGTTGCACAAACCAAACAAAACCCCTTGTTAATTTGATTTGTGAAACACTTCCCGCAACCTCAGAGCCTGTCCCGACTGTTGTCTTGGTTGTGTTGTAGAAGTGGGGTTCTTGGGCTTCCGAGTGGCGCAGTGGTCTAAGGCACTGCATCTCAGTACAAGAGGTGCCACTACAGCACCACTACAGTCCCTGGTTTGAATCCAGGCTGTATCACATCCGGCTGTGATTGGGAGTCCCATAGGGTGGCGTACAATTGGCCCAGTGTTGGCCCGGTAGGCCGTCATTGTAAATAAGGATCTGTTCTTAACTGACTTGCCTAGTTAAATAAAGGTTACATCTTTTTTTTTTTAACAGCCCCATAGATGTTGATGGAGGCTCTCTGTCTCTGTAATGACTATCAGCGTACCCTCTTCCTGACTGACCTGTTAGTTTTATGAGCAGCCAGAACACAAAGTGTTAGGCACTCCATCACGCACAGTCGCCAAGCTGCCTTATAGTCCCACTGACTGTGCTACTTTCTCTTCTGGCTTGATTAAGCTTGATTGGTTTGGTTGAGAACAGTTAAACCCCACTGGTGATTCTAACAGAGTGAGCATTAAACAGATTATAAGTAAACCATTATATAGAAAAGCCACTTCTGTGGAAGACTTTGGAACCTATTTGTGTCCCAGTCTCACTCGTTTCTCTACAGCCCAGTCTAAGTACATCAACCCTAGCCATATAATCGGTGCTGGATGGCTACAGCAGTACGTTGGCCTGTTTTCATCCCGCAACAAGCAATTGTTTACAGACAGCTCGTTGAGGGAGCTTACGTCTCCCATTTTCCACCTGTAGAAGTGAGAGATTATGTGGTAGCCTAGTCTTGCATGACTGCGTGTTATAGAATGGACTACAATGGCAGTCCACTGGTGAATAATGGTAGACCCTGGATTTAAATGTGTTTTAAACGCTTATTTGATAGCGAAGGACACATTCAACCCGACAAATCGTAAGTATTGTTCCTAGAGATATTGGATATGCCTCTGTAACATTAAAACGCTATTTTGGTGAAACCGAATAGTTTCAATTTGGTTGATCAAGGACACCAGACTACGGAAGCTTCCAGAACGAGAGATCTGTCTGTTAACAATGGCTTGTTGCGGGAAGAATGAAGTCTTAGATCCACTGAGTGCTGGATGACCGATGGTGTTTTATGCTGTCTGTCTTTCTGTGATCAGAGAGACACTGAGGGCAGGGCAAGACTGGGCAGGTAGATACAGAAACCCTGTAGGGGCGGACTGGACTGGCAGGTGCCACCTCACTGGAGACAGTTGTATCTCTCTGATTGAATCAGATATGGAGGACAATAATAAGCACAAAAAGCATGTTGTATTTCATCATAACAAACTCTCTGGTGCTAACCATTTGTCAAGGTTGACTAAATGTCCCTAGGTTAGTGGTTAGTGAAATGCAAAGCCTTCTTTCCTGCACCAACATCCAGGTTTCCAGGTAAGACACCAGAGAACCCCAGTCAGTGACATGTCAGGTGTTGTTGTGAGAGAATCTGTACAGAATCTGTAAATGATCTTCATTTGAGCCAGTTTGCTACAGCAGGAAAATAGTCCCTGCAGCAACAGGAAATGTGGATGATTATGTGGATTATAATTTATGGACATTTTTTGTATGGGTTGATACATCTTTTTTTCATTTTTCATGATACATTACCATCGTTAGAAGCCTTTTAAAACTCAAATAAACTACAAGCTTGCATTTCCTGCTTTGCAGGAACATTCTCTTAATCAAACGAGTGATCCAATTAAGATCCTACATCTGGTAGCGCCTCATGTTCTCTATAATGGTTTCTAATGTAGAGATGCGTGTGAGCCTCAGTTGGTTCAGGACTCAAGCTTAGGCATGTCTGTGTTGCGCTGCTCTGTGAGGTAAGCTGATGCCTGTAATTATGGGCTAATACCTGGTTGAAGAGAATTCACCCCATTACTTTGATATGGGGTCAGTTCAACAAAGTTAGACATGCTACAGTAGGAGACAACCTGACTCTGGGTTTGCTCCAGCTATTCCACTTCCTAAACGTTATTTATCACTTAGCCTATTATCTTTCAGGCACAATAAGCACCCAACAGGAAAGTAAACACGTTGATGTTTTGTACGTGTGTTGAAGGCCAGAATGCCCAGGTAGTGTCACTGCCAACAAAAGTGGTTTGCACTTGGCGGTGTAGCTATCAGCAGAGGTTTGTCTATAGATGTTTGGTGTTGCTGTGTTTTTAGACCCTTGGCTTAGCTGCTCTGCTAGTGAAATATTTATAGATTGATGAAGTGTGTTTTTAACTGTATTAGTCCGTTTTGGATCATAACCATGGCTACACACACACACACACACACACACACATATATATATATACATATACACACACATATATATATATACACACACATATATATATACAAACACACACACATATACATTTACATTACATTACATTTAAGTCATTTAGCAGACGCTCTTATCCAGAGCGACTTACAAATTGGTGCATTCACCTTATGACATCCAGTGGGACAGTCACTTAACAATAGTGCATCTAAAACTTAGGGGGGGTGGGGTGAGAGGGATTTCTTAACCTATCCTAGGTATTCCTTAAAGAGGTGGGGTTTCAGGTGTCTCCGGAAGGTGGTGATTGACTCCGCTGTCCTGGCGTCGTGAGGGAGTTTGTTCCACCATTGGGGGGCCAGGGCAGCGAACAGTTTTGACTGGGCTGAGCGGGAGCTGTACTTCCTCAGTGGTAGGGAGGCGAGCAGGCCAGAGGTGGATGAACGCAGTGCCCTTGTTTGGGTGTTGGGCCTGATCAGAGCCTGGAGGTACTGAGGTGCCGTTCCCCTCACAGCTCCGTAGGCAAGCACCATGGTCTTGTAGCGGATGCGAGCTTCAACTGGAAGCCAGTGGAGAGAACGGAGGAGCGGGGTGACGTGAGAGAACTTGGGAAGGTTGAACACCAGACGGGCTGCGGCGTTCTGGATGAGTTGAAGGGGTTTAATGGCACAGGCAGGGTGTGTGTGTGTGTGTGTGTGTGTGTGTGTGTGTGTGTGTGTGTGTGTGTGTGTGTGTGTGTGTGTGTGTGTGTGTGTGTGTGTGTGTGTGTGTGTGTGTGTGTGTGTGTGTGTGTGTGTGTGTGTGTGTGTGAGATTAATAATCCACACACGCATGTGCTTGTCAGTGATGACTTCAGGATCAGCTGGTTCAGCAGGCTTGTCTCTCCACAGTCTTGTTTATCCACTAACTGTCTCTCTTGGCCGGGACTGGGCTGATGCCAGGCTCCCCAGCTGGCCCCGGTGCTCCCACGTCTTCCTCCAGGTGTGGACATACAGCCACCTCTCTCACCCTAAGCCCTGCCCCAGGCCACCTGGTCTGGTTTGGGCCACCTGTTCTGGATTAGGCCACCTGGTCTGGTCTGGTTTGGGCCACCTGGTCTGACATGGTTTGGGCCACCTGGTCTGACATGGTTTGGGCCACCTGGTCTGACATGGTTTGGGCCACCTGGTCTGACCTGGTCTGGGCCACCTGGTCTGGGCCACCTGGTCTGACCTGGTCTGGACCCCCTGGTCTGACAACCAACATAGTAAGCCTCAGTGTGTTTCCAAAGCAGGCGTACATATGGTCTGCAATGTCCTGGGATTTTCTTTAGTTTCTGTACCCTTTGAAAAGTTGTATTTGTTTTGCACTGTCTTTGAAGGCTGCTGGCCCTCAGTGAGAAGTGTGGGCTGCACTAGTGTTGGTTCCAGGTTTAGTCTGGTCAGATGTTCAGGCTCCTGTCTGCAGGGTAGACATTGTGATCCTCATTAGCAACTGTCTCCTCTCCTCCTCACTTTCCACGCTCTCTTAACTCTCTTCCCCATCTCTCTCTCCCTCCCTCTCTCTCTCACTTTCATTCAATACAGTCACACATAAGCAATCAAGAAAACACCCACACATCCATTAATCTGGCATTTATATATACACACAAGCAATCATGCTGTTACACAATCAGGTACACACAGTCTCACACACATCTTGAGAGACACGCTAGTGTTGTGTTGGTCAGCTGTATTTTTTCTCTTGAACATTTATTGAACAATTATATTTTTCTTCAACATTCATTTATTTATTGGATATTGACCATTGAACAGTATGTGACGATGCGAGCTCCCTACTGCTCGATCATCACGTTGAACCACCGTTCACCATTCACCATGTGCAACAAGTAGCCTAAAAACATTTCCGTTTTTATAAACTGCATTACTGCCTTAAACTTATGAGTGCAACATTTGTTTGTGCTATTAGAGGTAACACAAACTCGAGGACTATTTATTTTGTCGCACACACCACATCCTTTCTCTGAAACATATCGTGTCAGCAGCACTGGCTCTCAATCCATGCTGAACTCTCAAACAGTTCTTGTTCACTCAAATCTGCAGTGCCTTCAAAAAGTATTCATACCCCTTGACTTATTAAAAATGTTTTAGTGTTACAGCCTGAATTCAAACGGTATTAAATTGATTTTCTTCTTCCACCCATCTATACACAATACTACTCCTTAGTGACAAAGTGAAAACACATTTTTAGAAATGTTTATTGTTTACTGTTTACATTTATTGAAAATTAAGTACAGAAATACCTAATTGCATAAGTATTCACAGCCCTGAGTCAATACATGTTAGAATCACCTTTGGTAGTGATTACAGCTGTGAGTCTTTCTGGGTAAATCTCTAAGAGCTTAGCAAACCTTAAATTGTATAACATTTGCACATTATTCTTTTCAAAATTCTTCAAGCTCAGTCAAGTTTGTTGTTGATCAATCCTAGTTTTTTTTTTCATTTCACCAATTTGGACTATTTTGTGTATGTCCTGTAATAGAAATACACAAAATAGTCCAAATTGGTGAAGTGAAATGGAGAAAAAAAACTTGTTTCAAAAAATTACCAAATCATTCTAACTGAAAAGTTGTGGGTGCATATGTGTTCACCCCCTTTGTTATGAAGCCCCTAAATAAGATCTGGTGCAACCAATTACCTTCAGAAGTCACATAATTAGTTAAATAAAGTCCACCTGTGTGTCACATGATCTCAGTTTATGTACACCTGTTCTGAAAGGCCCCAGAGTCTGCAACACCACTAAGCAAGGGGCACCACCAAGCAAGCGGCACCATGAAGACCAAGGAGCTCTCCAAACAGGTCAGGGACAACGTTGCGGAGAAGTACAGATCAGGGTTAGGTTCTAAAAAAATAACAGAAACTTTGAACATCCCACGGAGCACCATTAAATCCATTATTTAAAAAATGGAAAGAATATGGCACCACAACAAACCTGCCAAGAGAGGCCAGAAAAAAAGCCATTGCTTAAAGTAAAAAATAAGAAAACACGTTTGGTGTTCGCCAAAGGCATATGGGAGACTCCCCAAACATATGGAAGAATGTTCTCTGGTTAGATGAGACAAAAATTGCGCTTTTTGGCCATCAAGGAAAACACTATGTTTGGCGCAAACCCAACACCCCCAACACAATGTTTTTCATCGGCAGGGACTGGGAAACTTGTCAGAATTGAAGGAATGATGGATGGCGCTAAATACAGGGAAATTCTTGAGGGAAACCTGTTTCAGTCTTCCAGAGATTTGAGACTGGGACAGAGGTTCACCTTCCAGCAGGACAATGACCCTAAGCATACTGCTAAAGCAACACTCGAGTGGTTTAAGGGCAAACATTTAAATGTATTGGAATGGCCTAGTCAAAGCCCAGAGCTCAATCCAATTGAGAACCTGTAGTATGACTTAAAGATTGCAGCACGCCAGCAGTACACCAGGAGCAGTTTTGAAGAAGCTTATAGAGACATACCCCAAGAGAATATGTTTCCCTTCCAAATTCAACCAATTATGGATGTCTATTTTTGATGGATTAATTCCGCGTAGTTAATGTTCGGCTATGATTTGGGGAAGGCTTAAAACAAAATAATTCAAAATGACACACTATTAGCATCAAGTATCATTAAGTATTCTCACGGCTTGCTAGACTATCGTGAACTGCGGTGGCTCAGTGGTCTAAGCAGCGCACTCTTGCGCCCAGTGCTGGGCAGTCTTTTTCTTATTCTTTTGTGAGCACCGAGGAAGGCATATATATCGTCGTTCTCAGGGCCTTTTCAAATGTCTGAAATCTAAGTCTAATTCTAGTGATCAGGCTGCATATTTGATATGTACAAGGCAAGAGGAACGTTTGTTGACTTGTGTGCCTTTTCTGAGAGTTAGCTTTGCATTTCTGGAGCATCGGGAATTCACATCACGGCTTGGTGATGAAAGTGAGAGGGGATGTGGGTTTGTTTGCTTGTTTTTGATTGAGTCCTCCCCCTCTCTCCCTCCTCTCTCCCTCCGTAACTCTCTCTCCGTTTCTGCATCTTGGAGGAGTAGGAGGAACAGAGGGTTGCTTTGTGCTCCTGTCTCTGTGGGGTTCTATCTGTGTTTTGGAACAGAGCTAGAAGCGGAGTGTGTGTGTGTGTGTGTGTGTGTGTGTGTGTGTGTGTGTGTGTGTGTGTGTGTGTGTGTGTGTGTGTGTGCCAGTGTGTGTGTGTGTGTGTGTGTGAAACAGGTGTGTGACATGTGTGGAGTGTCATAGACAACAGGCACATCACCAGACACCTCCATCACAGTGGAGTGGGAAACGCACATGCCAGGTAAGTGCTGAGATGATAAGCTATACGAATGCCGCAGAAACAGGTATATCACCAGACATCTCCTTCACAGTGGAGTGGGCATCATAGACAACAGGCACATCACCAGACACCTCCATCACAGTGGAGTGGGAAACGTAGACAACAGGCACATCACCAGACACCTCCTTCACAGTGGAGTGGGCATCATAGACAACAGGCACATCACCAGACACCTCCTTCACAGTGGAGTGGGCATCATAGACAACAGGCACATCACCAGACACCTCCTTCACAGTGGAGTGGGCATCATAGACAACAGGCACATCACCAGACACATCCTTCACAGTGGAGTGGGCATCATAGACAACAAGCATATCACCAGACACCTCCTTCACAGTGGAGTGGGCATCATAGACAACAGGCATATCACCAGACACCTCCTTCACAATATAGTGGGCATCATAGACAACAAGCATATCACCAGACACCTCCTTCACAGTGGAGTGGGCATCATAGACAACAGGCATATCACCAGACACCTCCTTCACAGTAGAGTGGGCATCATAGACAACAGGAATATCACCAAACACCTCCTTCACAATATAGTGGGCATCATAGACAACAAGCATATCACCAGACACCTCCTTCACAGTGGAGTGGGCATCATAGACAACAGGCATATCACCAGACACCTCCTTCACAATATAGTGGGCATCATAGACAACAAGCATATCACCAGACACCTCCTTCACAGTGGAGTGGGCAACGTAGACAATCAGATTGCAAAAAATCTTCAAATCAAGTATGTCTGTACCTGTGTCTGTAACTACATACTGGGTTTTGCTTGCAAATGGGATAGACGTTGGTCCAGCCTCACAGATATGTTCCTCTCTATTCAAAACCACTTGTCTCAAACAGCTCAGTCGCTGTATGTATAGGACTGTGTAATGCCACAGGAACAAAATAATTACAGGTCCCTCTAACTCAGTGTAAATAGAGTTTTATGTCCTTGGCTTGGCGCTCCCTGACTTATGGGAATCCCTTAATTCCCTTGGATGGACATTCTGTTCAACAGCTCTTCCAAACTTATTGATTTACAGATGGAGAAACTTCCGGACCACTACCATACCACGGGTTTCCTGAGCACTCTACCAGACTGAGCGATAGACAGGCTAGGGGACAGACAGACAGGCAGACAAGGAGGGAGACAGGCAGCCTAGGGGGCAGACGGGACAAACAGGCAGACAGACAGTCAGACAGAGACGCTGTAGAGCTGCAGTAGCAGACCCGAGGAGAGGAGGGATGGACAGCTCTGCAGACAAACAGGGCAGCTCACAGTCATAGAGTATGTTCTGGTTCTGAGTGTCATGACAGTAACCTCTGTTCTGGTGCTACAAGTAGTGTTGATTACGGCTCAGCCATGTCCAGTTATTATTTGGTCAATGGTGCCATAATCAATCTCAGATGGGAAAGACAAGCAGGCTAGAGGACAGACAGGAAGGCAGACTAAGGGTCATGCAGGGAAACTGTGTGCTAGAAGAAAGCCTGGCTGGCTGGCCCCTGTTGAGATAACCATAGTGATATACACTAAGTGTAGGGTCCATAGGCTAAGCTATTTGCTTTCATAGCACTTCAGCTGTACTTACACTTCCCTCGGGCTAGAAGGGTTTACATCACCTCTGAGTAACTCTCTTTAACACACACACACGTTATATGTCTTTGGGAAAATTAAAGGAAAATGACCTATCATCTCTCCATTCAGTAGAGGAAAAGGAAACACAGTCAGTTCTCCCGATGTCATATCCTCTATGAAGACATCTGGGAAATGATAATGTGCTGATCTAGGAACAGTTTCCCTCAGCCCCTGTCCTGTTCATCTGGGTGTGGTGTTATGACTGATCAGGAAGAGGTTTAGTGCAAGGCAGAATCCTCCTTTATTTCCTGTATCCTCCTCCCTGGAGGAAGTGTGAGTCTTACTTCCTGTCCTCTCGTTATCTAGCTATCTCTCATTGACGGAAAGGACGAATCCGCCCTGAGCTTGATTGAACCTCTGATTGGCTGCCACTGTACATTTCACATATTCCACAGCACAGTACTCACTACTCACTGTTGATCGTCTGTCCTTTAGTCATTACATGAAACACTAAACCTTCTGGTATTCACAAAAAACTAAAACAAATGCGCGTGCAATATGCACCCAGTAAGAGTAATCACGGCTCAGCACGACATTGAAGGGAGAACTGCAGTGTCAAGCCCTATTAGAGTCATATGGAGAGGAGAGGGATTGAGTCATCAGCTCAATCATTGGGCGCAAATTGTCGACTAGCATCCCAACGCTAACAGCTAATTCTGATTGTTTTACCTTCAGGAAAAGCCATCTGGGAATTTGAAAGAAGAGACTAAAAGATGGAACCGAAATTATCAGACCACCACCAGAAGTTCCATCAAGGAAGTCCTCCTGTCTCCTGAGTGGCACAGCGGCCTAAGGGACTACATCGCAGTGCTTGAGGTGTCACTACAGCCTCGGTTCGATCCCAGGCTGTGTTGCAGCCAGCTGGGAGCGGGAAACTCATGAGGCGGTGCACAATTGGCCCAGTGTTGTCCGGGTCAGGGGATGATTTGGTTCGTCGGGTTTTCCTTGTCCCATCGTGCTCTAGCGACTCCTTGTGGCGGGCCGGGCGCCTGCAAGCTGACTTTGGTAGCCAGTTGTACGGTGATTCCTCCAACACATTGGTGCGGCTGGCTTCTGGGTTAAATGAGCAGGGTGTGTCAAGAAGTAGTGTGGCTTGGCAGGGTCGTATTTCGAAGGACGCATGGCTCTCAACCTTCGCCTCTCCCAAGTCCGTACGGGAGTTGCAGCGATGGGACAAGACTAAATACCAATTAGATATTGTCACACTGGTATAAAGGATTTGGAGACAGTTGCAGGAATAAATAATAATGGTTTTTAATACAGCAAAACAAACAAGTTGTGGCAGACACGGACAGAGTAGGATTAGCTCAGGTTCAAAGGTGTTTATTAAAATAATAGTCCAAAAGAAAAGGTCTACCCCATGAGACCCTCTCTGGGATACCGTCTTCTGGGCTCCGGGTCTTACTGTATCCCCCAAGAGACCCTCTCTGGGATACCGTCTTCTGGGCTCCGGGTCTTGCTCTATCCCCCAAGAGACCCTCTCTGGGATACCGTCTTCTGGGCTCCGGGTCTTACTGTATCCCCCAAGAGACCCTCTCTGGGATACAGTCTTCTGGGCTCCGGGTCTTACTGTATCCCCCAAGAGACCCTCTCCGGTATACTGTCTTCTGGGCTCCGGGTCTTGCTGTATCCTGTGGGGATCAAAAACTGAACTCCCTCCTGTTACGTCTGGTACCATCCTCAACTATACGGGAGTCCTTTCTTCCCTCAGTCTCTCCCCTGTGTGCTGCCCTTCTGACAGCTTTATGGGACTTGTACAGTTGGTGAGCAATCAGCCCTTGATTACTCACCAATCCCCAATCAGCCCCAATTAGTCCTGGCCGGAGAGCCCGTCGAGACCTGGCACGTCCAGCAGATGGAACCATCGCCTCGTGATGTATACTCCGTCTGTCACAAGGCCTCGGCGAGTCTCCCCCTGGTGGCTGACCTGCTGTACGCCACAGCATATACAAAACACTGGGATGTACCCAAACAAAAGAGCGAGGGTAAACCTTGTTGAACGACACTGGACGATACCCGTAATACACAATATATATAAAGCACGCAGCACAGAAGCTGAAACAATGTATAGGTACTCACACGATCAACGGACATGGGAACAATAACTGACAAGGACAATGGGGAACAGAGGGCACATATACAGTGGGGCAAAAAAGTAATTAGTCAGCCACCAATTGTGCAAGTTCTCCCACTTAAAAAGATGTAAGAGGCCTGTAATTTTCATCATAGGTACACTTCAACTATGACAGACAAAATTAGATTTTTTTTCCCAGAAAATCACATTGTAGGATTTTTAATGAGTTTATTTGCAAATTATGGTGGAAAATAAGTATTTGGTCAATAACAAAAGTTTATCTCAATACTTTGTTATATACCCTTTGTTGGCAATGACAGAGGTCAAACGTTTTCTGTAAGTCTTCACAAGGTTTTCACACACCGTTGCTGGTATTTTGGCCCATTCCTCCATGCAGATCTCCTCTAGAGCAGTGATGTTTTGGGGCTGTTACTGGGCAACACAGACTTTCAACTCCCTCCAAAGACTTTCTATGGGGTTGAGATCTGGAGACTGGCTAGGCCCCTCCAGGACCTTGAAATGCTTCTTACGAAGCCACTCCTTCGTTGCCTGGGCGGTGTGTTTGGGATCATTGTCATGCTGAAAGACCCAGTCACGTTTCATCTTCAATGCCCTTGCTGATGGAAGGAGGTTTTCACTCAAAATCTCACGATACATGGCCCCATTCATTCTTTCCTTTACATGGATCAGTCGCCCTGGTTCCTTTGCAGAAAAACAGCCCCAAAGCATGATGTTTCCACCCCCATGCTTCACAGTAGGTTTGGTGTTCTTTGGATGCAACTCAGCATTCTTTGTCCTCCAAACACGACGAGTTGAGTTTTTACCAAAAGTTATATTTTGGTTTCATCTGTCCATATGGCATTCTTCCACTCTTCTTCTGGATCATCCAAATGCTCTCTAGAAAACTTCAGATGGGCCTGGACATGTACTGGCTTAAGCAGGTGACAAGTCTGGCACTGCAGGATTTGAGTCCCTGGCAGTGTAGTGTGTTACTGATGGTAGGCTTTGTTACTTTGGTCCCAGCTCTCTGCAGGTCATTCACTAGTTCCCCCTGTGTGGTTCTGGGATTTTTGCTCACCCCACGGGGTGAGATCTTGCATTGAGCCTCAGACCGAGGGAGATTATCAGTGGGCTTGTATGTCTTCCATTTCCTAAAAATTGCTCCCACAGTTGATTTCTTCAAACCAAGCTGCTTACCTATTGCAGATTCAGTCTTCCCAGCCTGGTGCAGGTCTACAATTTTGTTTATTGTGTCCTTTGACAGCTCTTTGGTCTTGGCCATAGTGGAGTTTGGAGTGTGACTGTTTGAGGTTGAGGACAGGTGTATTTTATACTGATAAGTTCAAACAGGTGCCATTAATACAGGTAACGAGTGGAGGACAGGGGAGCTTCTTAAAGAAGAAGTTACAGTTCTGTGAGAGCCAGAAATCTTGCTTGTTTGTAGGTGATCAAATACTTATTTTCCACCATAATTTGCAAATAAATAAATAAAAAATCCTACAATGTGATTTTCTGGATTATTTCTTCTCATTTTGTCTGTCATAGTTGAAGTGTACCTATGATGGAAATTACAGGCCTCTCTCATCTTTTTAAGTGGGAGAACTTGCACAATTGGTGGCTGACTAAATACTTTTTTGCCCCACTGTATATAACACTAATCAGGGGAAATGGGAGCCAGGTGTGCGTAATCAGACAAGACAGTCCGGGGTTGATGATAATGAATCCAGTTCAGTGAAGCCTCGATGGCCGGTGACGTCGACCTCCGGAACTGGTGAAAAGAATGAGCAGCAGTTCAGGGGGGATCCGTGACAGATATCACAAAATTGTGGAGAAAAAGGGGTAAAAGTACAACAACAAAAAATGTGTAATAATAAAAAATAAGGAAGTCCACCTGACCAAAGTAAAATGATACAAAGAATCAGAACAGGAACCAGGGGAGTCCATTAAGAAAATCACAGTACACTGACTCTGTAATAAGCAGGAAAAGTACCTTCATAGAAACCACAAATGGAAAATTACCTAGTTTAAAGAGTTCAATTTGACCCTTTTTTCTCCCCAATTATGTGGTATCCAATTGGCAGTTACAGTCTTGTCCCATCGCTGCACCTCCCATACAGACTCGGGAGAGGTAAAGGACAAGAGCCATGCGTCCTCTGAAACACAACCCAGCCAAGCCACACTGCCTGCTTAACCCGGAAGCCAGCCTCACCAATGTGACGGAGGAAACACCATACACGTGGCGACCGTGTCGGTGTGCATTGTGCCCAGCCTGCCACAGGAGTCGCTAGTGTGCGATGGGACAAGATCCCTGCTGACCAAGCCCTCCCCTAACCCGGGCGAGGCTGGGCCAATTATGCGTGGCCCATGGGTCTCCCGGTCTCTGCCGGCTGCGACAAAGCCTGGACTCAAACTAGGATCTCAGTGCCTTAGACCACTGCACCACTTGGGAGGCCCAACAGTGCTCTATTTAAGAAAAAATGTCAAGTGCAGTCAGTTCCTGATGTCTTGGTTGTACTGTTTGTTTATAGGCTAACAGTATAAACCCCGTCCTGCACAGTGATCTCTCTCGCTCTCTCAATTCAATTCAATTCAAGGGCTTTATTGGCATGGGAAACATGTGTTAACATTGCCAAAGCAAGTGAGGTAGACAACATACAAAGTGAATATATAAAGTGAAAAACAACTAAAATTAACAGTAAACATTACACATACAGAAGTTTCAAAACAGTAAAGACATTACAAATGTCATATTATATATATATATACAGTGTTTTAACAATGTACAAATGGTTAATATAATATAAAATAAATAAGCATAAATATGGGTTGTATTTACAATGGTGTTTGTTCTTCACTGGTTGCCCTTTTCTCGTGGCAACAGGTCACAAATCTTGCTGCTGTGATGGCACACTGTGGAATTTCACCCAGTAGATATGGAAGTTTTTCAAAATTGGATTTGTTTTCGAATTCTTTGTGGATCTGTGTAATCTGAGGGAAATATGTCTCTCTAATATGGTCATACATTGGGCAGGAGGTTAGGAAGTGCAGCTCAGTTTCCAGCTCATTTTGTGGGCAGTGAGCACATAGCCTGTTTTCTCTTGAGAGCCATGTCTGCCTACGGTGACCTTTCTCAATAGCAAGGCTATGCTCACTGAGTCTGTACATAGTCAAAGCTTTCCTTAATTTTGGGTCAGTCACAGTGGTCAGGTATTCTGCCGCTGTGTACTCTCTGTGTAGGGCCAAATAGCATTCTAGTTTGGTCTGTTTTTTTGTTAATTCTTTCCAATGTGTTAAGTAATTATCTTTTTGTTTTCTCATGATTTGGTTGGGTCTAATTGTGCTGTTGTCTCTCGCTCTCGCTCGCTCTCTGGATTGGCCATAACAACAAGAACAGCTGCTTTAGCCATATGCTACTTCACTCTACCTCTCTGAAAGAGAATTGCTCCAACCCACACACACACACACACACACACACACACACACACACACACACACACACACACACACACACACACACACACACACACACACACACACACACACACACACACACACACACACACACACACACACACACACACACACACACACACACACGCGCGCGTGCGTCAGGCAGAGCAGCTCACCACATGTTATGGGTCCAAAGAGGTGACTGTGACACAGATCTGTCAGGGTTTTTCCACTGTTTTCACTGTAGTTTGGATGGGCCATTGACCCATAATCATTCTTGCATATGCCTCTGAATACGTAATCAAAGCACTTCAAGAGTGTTCATAAACATGAGGTGGTCCCTGAGGGATTTACGTATCATACGAGGGTGGAGTTAGGGTGCTGTTATATGTTGTCATTCTGGTGTTTCTATAGTCAGGTCAGTTATTCAAGTTGTCTATTGTTTATTTGGATAGGTAAGATTCCTGTAGCACCTCACTGAACTCTCTTATCACTGAACTAAGTCTCTTGACTCAGTTAAAACAGGTCTGGCAGGTTTATGGTATGGTCTTTGTTTTCAGCTGCCAGTAATAGCATGTGAATGACTAGACTTGTACATGTACACGCGTGTGGCGGTATACATGTAAACTCATTCTGGTGGCAAGCTGCTATAGACCACCAAGTGCTAACAGTCAGTATCTGGATAACATATGTGAAATGCTTGATGATGTATGTTATATCAACAGAGAGGTACACTTTCTGGGTGATTGAAATATTGACTGGCTTTCATCAGGCTGCCCACTCAATGAAAAGCTTCAAACTGTAACCACTGCCTGCAACCTGGTTCAGGTTATCAATCAACCTACCAGGGTATTTACAAACAGCACAGGAACATGTGTTGATCACAACTTTACTAATGCTGCAGAAATTTGTTTGAAAGCAGAATCCAAATCCATCGCATGTAGTGATCAGGATTTAGTAGCCATATCTAGGAAAACCAAAGTTCCAAAGGCTGGGCCTAATATAGTTTATCAGAGGTCATACAATACGTTTGTAGTGATTCTTATGTTGATGATGTATATTTCTGAAATTGCGTATTCCAGTTACTAATAAGCATTAAGAAAATGACTGTAAAAACTGTTAAATCCCCTTGGATTGATGTGGAATTTAAAAAGTGTATGGTTGAGAGGGATGAGGCAAAAGATATGGAAATAAGTCTAACAGCACAACCGATTGGCAAACATACTGAAAATTTCGAAATCATGTGACTAAACTGTATAAAAAGAAGAAGAAACTACACTATGAAACAAAGATAAATGATAGAAAGAATGATAGTAAAAAGCTGTGGAACACTTCAAATGAGATTTTGGGCAAAAAGACAAACTCATCTTCATCAGTCATTGAATCAGATGTCTCATTCATCAAAAACCCACTGATATTGCCAACTACTTTAATGATTTTTTCATTGGCAAGATGAGCAAACTTAGGCATGACATGCCAGTAACAATCGCTAACACTACACATCCAAGTATATCTGGTCAAATTATGAAAGACAAGCCTTGTCATTTTTTATTCCGTAGAGTGTGTTTGGAAGAGGTGAAAAGATGATTGTGTCTATCAACAATGACAAGCCACCGGGGTCTGACAACTTGGATGGAAAATTACTGAGGAAAATAGCAGACGATATTGCCACTCCTATTTGCCATATCTTCAATTTAAGCCTACTAGGAATTATGCGCCCTCAGGTCTGGAGGGAAGCAAAAGTCATTCCGCTACCTAAGAATAGTAAAGCCCCCTTTACTGGCTCAAATAGCCAACCAATCAGCATGTTACCAACCCATAGCAAACCTTTTGAAAAAATAGTGTTTGACCAGATACGATGCTATTTTACAGCAAACTAATTGACAACAGACTTTCAGCACACTTATAGGGAAGGACATTCAACAAGCACAACACTTACACAAATGACTGATGATTGGCTGAGAGAAATTGATGATAAAAAGATTGTGGGGCTGTCTTGTTAGACTTCAGTGCGGCTTTTGACATTTTTGATCATAATCTGCTGCTTGAAAAACGTATGTGTTATGGCTTTACACCCCGTGATATATTGTGGATAAAGAGTTTCCTGTCTAACAGAACACAGAGGGTGTTCTTTAATGGAAGCCTCTCCAACATAATCCAGGTAGAATCAGGAATTCCCAAGGGCAGCTGTCTTACTTTTTTCAATCTTTACTAATGACATGCCAGTGGCTTTGAGTAAAGCCTGTGTGTCTATGTATGCGAATGACTCAACACTACACACGTCAGCTACTACAGTGACTGAAATGACTGCAACACTTAACAAAGGGCTGCAGTTAGTTTCAGATTGGGTGGCAAGGAATAAGTTAGTCTTAAATATTTCAAAAACTAAAAGCATTATATTTGGGACAAATCATTCACTAAACCATAAACCTCAACTAAATCTTGTAATGAATAATGTGGAAATTGAGCAAGTTGAGGTGACTTGGAGTATCGCTGGATTGTAAAACTGTCATGGTCAAAACATGTTGATACAACATTAGCTAAGATGGGGAAAAGTCTGTCCATAATAAAGCGATGCTCTCCCTCCTTAATAACACTATTAACAAGGCAGGTCCTACAGGCCCTAACTTTGTCGCACCTGGACTGCTGTTCAGTCGTGAGGTCAGGTGCCACAAGGAAGGACTTAGGAAAATTACAATTGGCTCAGAACAGGGCTGCACGACTGGCCCTTAACTGTACACGGAGAGCTAACATTAATCATATGAAGTCAATCTCTCATGGCTCAAATTGGAGGAGAGATTGACTTCATCACTACTTGTTTTTGTAAGAAGTGTTGACATGCTGAATGTACTGAGCTGTCTGTTTAAACTACTAGCACACAGCTCAGACAACCATGCATACCCCACAAGACATGCCACCAGAGGTCTCTTCACAGTCCCTAAGTCCAGAACAGACTATAGGAGGTGCACAGTACTACATAGAGGCATGACTACATGGAACTCTATTCCACATCAGGTAAATGATGCAAGCAGTAGAATCAGATTTTAAAAAGCCACACACACAGGTTCAAACACACGCATACACACACAAATGCTAGCACTCAACACACGTACATTGAAATAACATTGTATGGTGGTATTATACATGTTGTATTGTAAATATGTAGTTGTGTAATAATGTTATATGATTTACTGTTTTATCTTTTGTGTTATGTGTAATGTAAGTGTCTTAATCTGTTTGGACCCAGGAGGAGTAGCTGCTGCCTAATAAATAGAAACGCAAACACTGCTCTGTTCTCTCCTCCTTTCTTCTCACTGTTATATTTGTTCCTATGTTCAATGTCACAGTCAATGTCAATGTATGTGATTGTTGATACACCCTCCTTGATATGATACGTCATTCTCTTTTCTCTACCTGAGCAACTCATACTTCACACCGCCCCTCCCTTCACTGGCCAATACTGATAACCTTCTAACTCCGATCTCTCTCTCTTTCCCTCTCTTTATTTCTCTTCGTCTCTCACAGGAGAAAGTTGACACAAGCCCCACCTCTCTGCAGCTTCGCTCGGAGATTCAGGTAAGCCAAAACTCCCCTTGCATTGGTCGCACAACATTTATACTTGGTGACATTAACATATCATTACATCAGCATCAGAGTTACATACATTTTACATACATTTTTACATCAATGTTATTTGAGCTATTAGACGTTGAGTAACACAACCTGAATGCTATACCGATGTTGCATGGCTGAATATCAGGCTAAACGCAGTACCTCTTCTGTCCACAGGAGTCCCTTGGTTTCAGCAGTGAGGTGTCCACTCCAGAGACAGAGAGAAAGTAAGACTATAGTTCAACCCCACTTCTCTCTAGATGTGTGACGAATGTGCAGTGCAGTGAATCTGGGTTATATCATCAACACACGCACGCACATACAGACACACACACACTCATACACACGCACACACACACATATGTTGGTCACGAATCATGTTGTAATGGGAATTTCCAGGTAAACCAAAAGGAGAGCAGTGTTTGATAACATCAATCGAGTTTAATATAAGAATTCAGGGAGATACCTCCAGAACAGAAGCATAGAAAATGTCTAACGGGTATTCTCTGAGAATATATTAATCACACAGCACCGTATGTTTTGTAAATAGTAATAATCATTTGGAGGGTGTTTCCATTTGTCCTATTTCACACATGTACAAGTATATATTAATATGCATGCGTGAATTGGAAGTGTGTTTTTTGCATATCCCTGAGACACCCTCGAAGAGTGGGGTCACGGCCAGGGTCTGGCAACCCTGGAGCAATTAGGGTTAAATGCCTTGCTCAAGGGCACATCAACAGATTTTTCACCTTGTTGGCTCGGGATTTGAAGACCTTTCGGTTACTGACCCAACACTAACTGCTATGCTACCTTCCACCCTGAGACTCCAGCCTGAGAAGCTTGTAGAAAGTCTCAACATCAGCTGCTACAGAATTACTCTGTCATAGATACATTATCAATGTGTCCTCGAATCCAGTCTGGCGTCAAACTTTAACCAAAACATTCAACACTGGCAGACATTTGATACTGGCAGTTAAATAGGTCAAAGGTAACACAACACATCATTAATTATACACTGCAGTGACGGTCAGTGATGTTTAAGATGAGGGAGGACGATAATCTTTTCATGACCATGGCCTTATTTCTTTTACAGAATATTGGATGACTGTCATTCATATTCCGTTCACCCATCTCATTGTAACATCGATAGGTTTAGGCTACTACATGATACTCAAATGTTACCTATACTCATCATGGGGTTGCTATAACCTAGCCTATGAATTAAAGTTTACAACATAGGTGCACAAGTCAAGATTTTTTGTTGTTGTAATCAAGGTGACAGACAGTGACACATTCAGTAACACCTTGCACACTTGCCTGCATCTAGCTGATCTAGGGTGTAGTCATTAGTCCAACATCTGCAAACGAGAGTTTGTATTGGACAAATTCAAGTATCCCTGTTTAATTCCACTTAAGAAATGTTTTTGAACAGAATTGGCAGAATGAATACACCCCTGATCACACGCAAACATAGCAGCCATATACAGTGCCTTGCAAAAGTATTCATTCCCCTTGGCATTTTTCCTATTTTGTTGCATTACAACGTGTAATTTGAATGGATTTTTATTTGGATTTCATGTAATGGACATACACAAAATAATCCAAATTGGTGAAGTGAATTTAAAATGACCTCTACGAGGGTAATGAAGCAGTCAGGGACAGGGCCTGAAAGATCGCAGTAGGTAGCGCGGGGTCCACTGGCTACAGTACTACACACACGCATGCACACACACACACACACACACACACACACACACACACACACACACACACACACACACACACACACACACACACACACACACACACACACACACACACACACACACACACACACACACACACACACGCAAATAAAGTCCACCTGTGTGCAATCTAAGTGTCACGTGATCTGTCACATGATCTCAGTATATATACACCTGTTCTGAGAGTCTGCAACACCACTAAGCAAGGGACACCACCAAGCAAGCGGCACCATGAAGACCAAGGAGCTCTCCAAACAGGTCAGGGACAACGTTGTGGAGAAGTACAGATCAGGGTTGAGTTATAAAAACATATCAGAAACTTTGAACATCCCACGGAGCACCATTAAATCCATTATTAAAAAACGGCAAGAGAGAACCACCCACCAAACTCCCAGACCAGGCAATTAATCAGAGAGGCAACAAAGAGACCAAAGATAACCCTGAAGGAGCTGCAAAGATCCACAGCAGAGATTGATGTATCTGTCCATAGGACCACTTTAAGCCGTACACTCCACAGAGCTGGGCTTTGCAGAAGACTAGCCAGAAAAAAAAGCCATTGCTTAAAGACAAAAATAAGCAAACACATTTGGTGTTCACCAAATGGCATGTGGGAGACTCCCCAAACATATGGAAGAAAGTACTCTGATCAGATGAGACTAAAATGTCTGGCGCAAACCCAACACCTCTCATCACCCTCATAAGACAATGTTTTTCATCGTCGGGGACTGGGAAACTGGTCAGAATTGAAGTAATGTTGGATGGCGCTAAATACATGGAAATTCTTGAAGGAAACCTGTTTCAGTCTTCCAGAGATTTTAGACTGGGAGGGAGGTTCACCTTCCAGCAGGACAATGACCCTAAGCATACTGCTAAAGCAACACTCGAGTGATTTAAGGGCAAACATTTAAATGTCTTGGAATGGCCTAGTCAAAGCCCAGACCTCAATCCAATTGAGAATCTGTAGTATGACTTCAAGATTTGTCACGACTAGTCAAGGTGGGTGGAATCAGGTGCAGAGAGCAAATAATGAATAGAGGTTTATTCTCCGGTGAACAACAAACACGGACAACCCAAAATACAAACAGGGTGAAAAATATCCAAAACAGGAAAATAACAGACAAACCGGAGAAATAAAACACAAAAACACCGACAGCCGAAACGAAATGACAAAAACAAACAATCCCGCACAAAACAAGGGCGGGACAACCTACATTATATACAGATACTAATTAACTAACACACAGGTGAAAACAATCAGACAAAACCAACAGATAACCGAAAAAGGGATCGGTAGTGGCTAATAGGACGGTGACGACGACCGCCGAGCACAGCCTGAACGGGCAGGAGAGCCAACCTCGGCGGAAGTCGTGACAAGATTGCTGTACACCAGCAGAACCCATCCAACTTGAAGGAGCTGGAGCAGTTTTGCCTTGAATAATGGTCAAAAATCCCAGTGGCTAAATGTGCCAAGCTTATAGAGACATACCCCAATAGACTTGCAGCTGTAATTGTTACAAAAGGTGGCTCGTTGTATAATTCCTTCTCACATCTGCACTCTCTCACCTTTTCCCTTTGCTTGTGGATTTCAGTACACAACACATCATCTATGTTTTTTACCTTTATTTAACTAGGCAAGTCAGTTAAGAACAAATTCTAATTTACAATAACAGATTACCAGGGAACAGTGGGTTAACTTCCTTGTTCAGGGGAAGAACGACAGATGTTTACCTTGTCAGCTCAGGGATTTGATCTGGCAACCTTTCAGTTACTGGCCCAATGCTCTAACCACTACACAGACCAGGCAGAAAAACCTTTCCAAGCCAAACCTTCATATTATAACTGCTAACCACTACACACAGGCTACTTCATTGTCACCATATTAGCTAACACCGTTAGTAATGTCATAGTCAACATAGCTACTAGAACTAACGTGTTAGTAAACCCGCTACAATCATGCAGTACATTGTACAGTCTGCAAGCAACTGTCCATAAATTTATAAAACCAAAAGCTTTCCTTGATTTGGAAGAGTTCCTGTGTTGGATAGCCATAGCCAGCTAGCTAACATAGCACCCCTCTCTGTTTGAGCTGGGTATTTGGGTAGGCTAAACTAGCTAGATGTATTCACTAGCTAAGTGAAACGAATACAGCTATATATATCTATCTGTCTCTCTCTCTCTCGCTTCTTCATTTTTAATAACTATTACATTTTATGCACTGCAGTGCTAGCTAGCTTGAGCTTATGCTTTCAATACTAGATTCATTCCTTGATCCTTTGATTGGGTGGATAACATATCAGTTCATGCTGCAAGAGCTCTGATAGGTTGGAGGACATCCACCGGAAGTTGTCATAATTACTGTGTAAGTCTATGGAAGCGGGTGGGAACCATAAGCCTCCTAGGTTTTGTATTAAAGTCAATGTACCCAGAGGGTACCCAGGAGAGGGTGTAAACTAGCTGTCTTCCGGCTACACCATGGTGCTACCCTACAGAGTGCTGTTGAGGCTACTGTAGACATTAATTGTAAAACAGTGTGTTTTAATCAATTATTTGGTCATATGAATATGTTCAGTATAGTTTTATCTAACAAAATATGTTTTTTTCTCAAACCGGTGCGCCCTCTGAATGGCACACATACACAATCCTTGTCTCAACTTACATTTTTTTTAGCCTGTCTCCTCCCCTTAATCTACACTGATTGAAGTGAATTTAACATTAATAAGGGATTATAGCTTTCACCGGGATTCACCTGGTCAGTCTATCATGGAAAGAGCCGGTGTTCCTAATGTTTTATACGCTCAGTGTAGAGTAACTACTTAATTAAACATGGTACTTAAAGGGAAACTTCACCATTTTTCTCCAGCACCACCCCCACATCAACATACAGTATATTAAGATGGTTTTGTAATAAAAAAAGATAGAGGAAGGTCAGTGTTTCCAATGACATCATCGGTGTGCATTGTGTGATTTTGACCAATTACGAGTAGGCATTACCTACTAATTGTCTACTAATTGGTTGATAATGTCATTGGAAACACTTATCTTTCTCTATCTCTTTTACTACAAAATATACATGCATACATGCTGTATGTTAATAATGTTTGGGTGGTGCTAGAGATGATGAATATGAAGTGGTAAATGTCCTTCCCCCAAGGGATTGCATCTGTCTGGGTCTTCCTGCACATACAATCATGTTTGTTACACATCATTCCATATCCACAGTAAATCAAATACAGTTACAAATGTATGAAATCATTTCCCATTACATATGTTGATCCTTTCATCATGTCCAGAGCTAATGATGTTATGAGGGCGAAGGATAAGCATCTCCAGATACCTGCTTGTGACAACATGACTGACTGGACTCTTACACTGGAGTTATGGATAAGAGTGGACAGTAGAGGACACCTTATTACAGTCAGTCTAGGCCCAGTCACTTCCCCGTGCCTATGGTGACAGACACAACCACAAACACACACACACCATTATTTGAGTAACACAGAGTGACTCAAGTCTAACTCCCTCCTCTCTGTCACGTCCCTCTGTGACTGACGGAAGGCCAGCCAAGCTCTGCTCTCTGTTTCCTCCCTATGACCTCTCCCCAGGCACCATTCTACAGCCCTCCAGGCTTCCTTCCTCCCATTGTGTCAGCTGGAGAAGGGGAGGGGAGACAGGGGTAGAGAGGAGGGGGAGATGGACCGATTACAACATGCTAGAAAAGAGGACAGGATGGGGTATGGGTGGGGTACTACACTATTAGAACAAAAGGTGCTATCTAGAACCTTAAAGGGTTCTTCGGCTGTCCCCATAGGTAGAACCCTTTTTGGTTCCAGGTAGAACCCTTTTGGGTTCCATGTAGAACCCGTACTACAGAGTACTCCTCACCGGTTCCTGTCCCCCCAGCTTGTCTGTGCATGCAAGCGTATGTGTGTGTGCCTGCTTGGGTGTGTCAGTGGGTGTGTGCATCCGTGCGTGCATGTGAATGTGTGTGTGTGCATACAAACGCTCGTATTTCTTACTCACTAGGACCTGCCACCACCCAGGACTTCATGAACCAGTCATCAAACACTCATCCTGTGTTGTTAATCAATATTACAGTCACAGTTACTGTGTTGTTAATCAATATGAGAGTCACAGTCACTGTGTTGTAATCACTATGGCAGTCACAGTCACTGTATTGATAATCACTATGACAGTCACAGTCACTGTGTTGGTAATCAATATGACAGTCACAGTCACTGTGTTGGTAACCACTATGACAGTCACAGTCACTGTGTTGGTAATCAATTTGACAGTCACAGTCACTGTGTTGGTAATCGATATGGCAGTTACTGTATTGATCATCACTATGACAGTCACAGTCACTGCGTTGGTAATCAATATGACTGTCACAGTCACTGTGTTGTAATCAATATGACAGTCAGTCACTGTGTTGGTAATCAATATGACTGTCACAGCCACTGTTTAGGTAATCAATATGACAGTCACAGTCACTGTGTTGGTAATCAATATGACTGTCACAGTCACTGTGTTGGTAATCAATATGACTGTCACAGTCACTGTGTTGGTAATCAATATGACAGTCACAGTCACTGTGTTGGTAATCAATATGACAGTCCCTGTATTGATAATCACTATGACAGTCACAGTCACTGTGTTGGTAATCAATATGACAGTCGGTCACTGTGTTGTTAATCACTGACAGTCACAGTCACTGTGTTGTTAATTACAGACAGTCACAGTCACTGTGTTCGTAATCAATATGACAGTCACAGTCACTGTGTTGGTAATCAATATGACAGTCACAGTCACTGTGTTGGTAATCAATATGACAGTCAGAGTCACTTTGTTGGTAATCAGTATGACAGTCACAGTCACTGTGTTGGTAATCAATATGACAGTCACAGTCACTGTGTTGGTAATCAATATGACAGTCCCTGTATTGATAATCACAATGACAGTCACAGTCACCGTGTTGGTAATCCATTTGATAGTCACAGTCACTGTGTTGGTAATCAATATGACAGTCACAGTCACTGTATTGATAATCACTATTACAGTCACAGTCACTGTGTAGCCTTTTTATGTCTCTATGTTGGTTTGGTCAGGGTGTGATGTGGGGTGGGCATTCTATGTTTTGTTTTCTATGTTTCTTTATTTCTATGTTTTGGCCGGGTATGGTTCTCAATCAGGGACAGCTGTCTGTCATTGTCTCTGATTGGGAATCATACTTAGGTAGCCCTTTTCCCCTCCTTTCAGTGTGGGTAGTTAACTTTGGTTAGTGGCACTATAGCCCTGTTAAGCTTCATGGTCGTTCCTTTGTTTTGTTGGTGACATTTTATATCGATAAAAGAAAATGAACGCTCTCCACGCTGCACTTTGGTCCGCTTCTTACGACGCCCGTGACAATGACAGTCACAGTCACTCTGTTGGTAATCACTATGACAGTCACTGTGTTGATAATCACAATGACAGTCACGGTCATTGTGTTGTTAATCACTATGACAGTCACAGTCATTGTGTTGTTAATCACTATGACAGTCACAGTCATTGTGTTGTTAATCACTATGACAGTCACAGTCATTGTGTTGTTAATCACTATGACAGTCACAGTCATTGTGTTGTTAATCACTATGACAGTCACAGTCATTGTGTTGTTAATCACTATGACAGTCACAGTCACTGTGTAGCCTTTTTATGTCTCTATGTTGGTTTGGTCAGGGTGTGATGACAGTCACAGTCACTGTGTCACAGTCATTGTCACAGTCACTGTGTATTTTTATGTCTCTATGTTGGTTTGGTCAGGGTGTGATGTGGGGTGGGCATTCTATGTTTTGTTTTCTATGTTTCTTTATTTCTATGTTGTTAATCACTATGACAGTCACAGTCATTGTGTTGTTAATCACTAATGACAGTCACGGTCATTGTGTTGTTAATCACTATGACAGTCACAGTCATTGTGTTGTTAATCACTATGACAGTCACAGTCATTGTGTTGTTAATCACTATGACAGTCAGTCATTGTGTTGTTAATCACTATGACAGTCACAGTCATTGTGTTGTTAATCACTATGACAGTCACAGTCATTGTGTTGTTAATCACTATGACAGTCACAGTCATTGTGTTGTTAATCACTATGACAGTCACAGTCATTGTGTTGTTAATCACTATGACAGTCACAGTCATTGTGTTGTTAATCACTATGACAGTCACGGTCATTGTGTTGTTAATCACTATGACAGTCACGGTCATTGTGTTGTTAATCACTATGACAGTCACGGTCATTGTGTTGTTAATCACTATGACAGTCACGGTCATTGTGTTGTTAATCACTATGACAGTCACAGTCACTGTGTTGGTAACCACTATGACAGTCACGGTCATTGTGTTGTTAATCACTATGACAGTCACAGTCATTGTGTTGTTAATCACTATGACAGTCACAGTCACTGTGTTGGTAACCACTATGACAGTCACGGTCATTGTGTTGTTAATCACTATGACAGTCATGGTCATTGTGTTGTTATTCACTATGACAGTCAGTCACGGTCATTGTGTTGTTAATCACTATGACAGTCACAGTCACTGTATTGATAATCACTATGACAGTCACGGTCACTGTGTTGTTAATCACTGACAGTCATGGTCACTGTGTTATTAATCACTGACAGTCGTAGTCACGAAGACTGTAATTTAAATAAATGTCTCCCTGTCCCAGGGACCAGCATTGTTTGTGTTGGGAGGAGTGTGATTTAGTAGTAAAGGCTGAACAGATGAAAGGCTATGGGGACTGGGAGTGAGGTTCAGTTCAGAGTCCCCACTCCACATACATTCCTATTATAAAATCCCTGCCCCTTTGGAGTTGGTCTGTTCATGTGATGCCCACGTGCAGCTGAGGAACCACATACCAGAGTTATTATATATTCTGGTCAGAGTGTTGTACTGTAGGACTTGAAGCTGGGACTGGGGCTGATAGGAACCAGATGGAGGGTGCGAACTCGTTCTCTGATTATTAGAATGAGGGAGGCCCCCTTTCTGTAGCAATGTAGCTCTCTTTCTGCACTCGTTTCTTGTACTCACCCTCACCCTCACCCCATCCGCTCACCCCTGATTCCCTCATCAGAGCTCATTTCACCCCAGAGCTTTCTCCCTCACCCCCTGCCCTTGCATCTCGCCATACCACCTATTTCGTAGTTGAAAGGGAGGCATGGTTCATTCCCTGGCACATTCTCCCCCCACCCCTACCCCCTTTATAGTCTCAGTGACCCCTGGCTTGCCGTTTCCTCTATGAAGAAATAGTGCCGCCCTGTCTCTCCTCTATCCTCCCCATTGACTGCATGCTATTGTGGACAGACAGACACTCTTTCCCCCTCTTTTCAAACATATTCCTGTCCTGCTATGATCCTATCCTCACCTCTCCCATCGGGACAATGGCCCACAGAACATTACCCGGACTTCCTCTGAGCATGCCACCCTGCCTGCCTGTTCCATCCCTCCATCGGCACGAAGTGGGTACAGCTCCCACAATACACAGCCCACAGGGGCTCGGAGTGAGGTGATCAAGACACAAAAGCACACTCCAACTAACACCAACGCATGGAGGGGCCAAATATGGAACTTCCTCTTCTGATTTATTGATCACCACACGAAGTTGGCTGTGGAGAGAGTGGCGAGAGACAGGCCTATCATTAGGAAAGGACAACAGAGCTTACCAGTCTTTGATGGACAGCCAGGGATAATGCTTGGTTGGCCAACTGAGCAGTGAATGACTTTAATATGGTTTCAAAGGACCAGAGTTGATGTAGTCTGCACTTTGTGTGAGTGCTGTCAATTACACAAAGCATAGGCTGCCTTTGTGGATGGGTTCAAAAGTGTTGTCCCCTCTTCACTTCAAGATCAATAAATATTGTTTCTTAAAGACCATATAAGTTTGAAACAACACCATATTGGAAAATCAGAAAAGAGTCAGCATAACATTGATTTCATGAGGCGATGTTGTGGCCTGCATGAAGCTTTGACTTCCTGTTAGTCAGAACACTTGTGTGTATGTGTGTGTGTGTGTGTCCTCAGTGTTTCTCTCATAGAGGCAGCCAGATCACTGAAAATAGACTTTGATTTCAGATGTTTGAAAAGGTCTGGAGAACATGGATATATGTCTTCCTCTGCTCTCACAAAATGAAAATAAAATGATTGCCTAGCACTGGGCACGAACTCATGATGCTGGGAAACATGGTGCGCTGACCAGACCACTGCGCTACAGAAGTTCACAATGTGCTCTGAGAATACTTGATGGTAATACTGCATCATTTTTTTGTTTTTTTTGTTTTAAGCCTTCCCCAAACCATAGCCCTAACCAAACCTCCTGGAATGAATGCCTGAACTGTTAACATGTTAGTTGTTTCTGTTTTAGCCCTGTAACCACACAGAATTAACCCTGTAACCACGCGGAATTAACCCTGTAACCACACGGAATTAACCCTGTAACCACGCGGAATTAACCCTGTAACCACACGGAATTAACCCTGTAACCACGCGGAATTAACACTGTAACCATGCGGAATTAACCCTGTAACCACACGGAATTAACCCTGTAACCACGCGGAATTAACCCTGTAACCACGCGGAATTAACCCTGTAACCACACGGAATTAACCCTGTAACCACGCGGAATTAACCCTGTAACCACACGGAATTAACCCTGTAACCACACGGAATTAACCCTGTAACCACACGGAATTAACCCTGTAACCACGCGGAATTAACCCTGTAACCACGCAGAATTAACCCTGTAACCACGCGGAATTAACCCTGTAACCACGCGGAATTAACCCTGTAACCACGCGGAATTAACCCTGTAACCACACGGAATTAACCCTGTAACCACACGGAATTAACCCTGTAACCACGCGGAATTAACCCTGTAACCACACGGAATTAACCCTGTAACCACATGGAATTAACCCTGTAACCACATAGAATTACCCTGTAACCACTTGGAATTACCCTGTAACCACGCGGAATTAACCCTGTAACCACGCGGAATTAACCCTGTAACCACGCGGAATTAACCCTGTAACCACATGGAATTAACCCTGTGACTACGCGGAATTACCCTGTAACCACACGGAATTAACCCTGTAACCACAAGGATTTAATGCTTCAAAAATAGATCCTTACTACGTCAAATTTAGAAGATCTTGTTGCATAGAGGATATCCCTGTGACCTCTGACCTTTACCTCTACAGGGGTCACCACACTGGTCTTCCTGTGGGATATGACTCCGCTCCCTAGCGTTAGCTGTTCTCATTGTCCATCCCGGATCACTGGGACCCCCTCATACCAGGTGGTTAGGTCTTAAACACACACACACACACACACACACACACACACACACACACACACACACACACACACACACACACACACACACACACACACACACACACACACACACACACACACACACACACACACACACACACACACACACACACACACACACACACACAGTGTATAAGTACACATACATGCTGAATGCAAATACAGTGGCTTGCGAAAGTATTCTTCCTCCTTGGCATTTTTCCTATTTTGTTGCCTTACAACCTTGATTTACACAACATGTCTACCACTTTGAAGATTTAAAATATTTTTTATTGTGAAATAGACAACAAAACAGAAAACTTGAGCGTGCATAACTATTCACCCCGCCAAAGTCAATACTTTGTAGAGCCACCTTTTGTAGCAATTACAGCTGCAAGTCTCTTGGGGTATGTCTCTATAAGCTTGGCACATTTAGCCACTGGGATTTTTGCCCATCCTTCAAGGCAAAACTGCTCCAGCTCCTTCAAGTTGGATGGGTGTACAGCAACAAAAGTTTATCTCAATACTTTGTTATATACCCTTTGTTGGCAATGACAGAGGTCAAACGTTTTCTGTAAGTCTTCACAAGGCTTTCACACACTGTTGCTGGTATTTTGGCACATTCCTCCATGCAGATCTCCTCTAGAGCAGTGATGTTTTGGGGCTGTTGCTGGGCAACACTGACTTTCAACTCCCTCCAAAGATTTTCTATGGGGTTGAGATCTGGAGACTGGCTAGGCCACTCCAGGACCTTGAAATGATTCTTACGAAGCCACGTTTCATCTTCAATGCCCTTGCTGATGGAAAGAGGTTTTCACTCAAAATCTCATGATACATAGCCCCATTCATTCTTTCCTTTACACGGATCAGTCGTCCGGGTCCCTTTGCAGAAAAACAGCCCCAAAGCATGATGTTTCCACCCCCATGCTTCATAGTAGGTATGGTATTCTTTGGATGCAACTCAGCATTCTTTGTCCTCCAAACACGACGAGTTGAGTTTTTACCAAAATGTTATATTTTGGTTTCATCTGACCATATGACATTCTCCCAATCATCTTCTGGATCATCCAAATGCTCTCTAGCAAACTTCAGACGGGCCTGGACATGTACTGGCTTAAGCAGGGGCACACGTCTGGCACTGCAGGATTTGAGTCCCTGGCGGCGTAGTGTGTTACTGATGTTAGGCTTTGTTACTTTGGTCCCAGCTCTCTGCAGGTCATTCACTAGGTCCCCCCGTGTGGTTCTGGGATTTTTGCTCATCGTTCTTGTGATCATTTTGACCCCACGGAGTGAGATCTTGCGTGGAGCCCCAGATCGAGGGAGATTATCAGTGGTCTTGTATGTCTTCCATTTCCTAGTAATTGCTCCCACAGTTGATTTCTTCAAACCAAGCTGCTTACCTATTGCAGATTCAGTCTTCCCAGCCTGGTGCAGATCTACAATTTTGTTTCTGGTGTCCTTTGACAGCTCTTTGGTTTTGGCCATAGTGGAGTTTGGAGTGTGACTGTTTGAGGTTGTAGACAGGTGTCTTTTATACTGATAACAAGTTCAAACAGGTGCCATTAATACAGGTAACAAGTGGAGGACAGAGGAGCCTAGGTCTGTGAGAGCCAGAAATCTTGCTTGTTTGTAGGTGACCAAATACTTATTTTCCACCATAATTTGCAAATAAATTCATTAAAAATCCTACAATGTGATTTTCTGGATTTCTTTTCTCATTTTGTCTATCATATTTGAAGTGTAGCTATGATGAAAATTACAGGCCTCTCTCATCTTTTTAAGTGGGAGAACTTGCACAATTGGTGGCTGACTAAATACTTTTTTCCCCACTGTATGCACACAACACTTTTTCATGTTCAATTTTTGGATTATTTTTATTTTGTGTATGTCCATTATATGAAATTCAAATAAAATTAATTTAAATGACAGTTTTTAATGCAACAAAATAGGAAAAACGACAAGGGGAATGAATACTTTTGCAAGGCACTGTACACACACACACACACACACACACACACACACACACACACACACACACACACACACACACACACACACACACACACACACACACACACACACACACACACACACACACACACACACACACACACACACACACACACACACACACACACAGCCGGATGCCAGGAGCTCTGTGGGCTAGCTATGTGTCTTTTTTCCTCATCAGCACTCTCCCCACAGAGCTGGTGTAGTGTAGTGAGCCACCAGCTGTTGACATTATCACTGAGGGAGACAGATATATAATAGACACATCACATGACACAGGAGCTATATCATTATTAGGTCATCTTTTCTCCTAGAGAACTGCTACGTCCTCTCTCTCCTGTCCCTCCATTGACTTTCTCTGGGCTCTAGCGATTCACCGCACTGTTGGCACCTTGTAAGGACTCCCATTGTTAGAGTGGATGCCCTGCTGTGAGCTTGAGAGGGATGATCAGTGTGAGTGTGTGTGTGTGTGTGTGTGTGTGTGTGTGTGTGTGTGTGTGTGTGTGTGTGTGTGTGTGTGTGTGTGTGTGTGTGTGTGTGTGTGTGTGTGTGTGTGTGTGTGTGGTACTGTAGCCAGTGGACTGAGCGCTACCTGCTGGGAGCTTTCAGGCCCTGTCCCTGGCTGCTTCATTACCCTTGTAGAGGTGTGTGTGTAGTACTGTAGGCAGTGGACTGAGCGCTACCTGCTGGGAGCTTTCAGGCCCTGCCCTGGCTGCTTCATTACCCTTGTAGAGGTGTGTGTGTGTGTGTAGTACTGTAGGCAGTGGACTGAGCGCTACCTGCTGGGAGCTTTCAGGCCCTGTCCCTGGCTGCTTCATTACCCTTGTAGAGGTGTGCGTGTGTGTGTGTAGTACTGTAGGCAGTGGACTGAGCGCTACCTGCTGGGAGCTTTCAGGCCCTGCCCTGGCTGCTTCATTACCCTTGTAGAGGTGTGTGTGTGTGTGTAGTACTGTAGGCAGTGGACTGAGCGCTACCTGCTGGGAGCTTTCAGGCCCTGTCCCTGGCTGCTCCATTACCCTTGTAGAGGTGTGTGTGTGTAGTACTGTAGGCAGTAGACTGAGCGCTACCTGCTGGGAGCTTTCATGCCCTGTCCCTGGCTGCTTCATTACCCTTGTAGAGGTGTGCGT
The DNA here is from genome assembly GCF_021184085.1 of Oncorhynchus gorbuscha. Taxonomy (NCBI): domain Eukaryota; kingdom Metazoa; phylum Chordata; class Actinopteri; order Salmoniformes; family Salmonidae; genus Oncorhynchus; species Oncorhynchus gorbuscha. The sequence continues at coordinate 60,726,707 of NC_060186.1, forward strand.
GTGTGTGTGTAGTACTGTAGGCAGTGGACTGAGCGCTACCTGCTGGGAGCTTTCAGGCCCTGTCCCTGGCTGCTCCATTACCCTTGTAGAGGTGTGTGTGTGTAGTACTGTAGGCAGTGGACTGAGCGCTACCTGCTGGGAGCTTTCAGGACCTGTCCCTGGCTGCTCCATTACGCTTGTAGAGCTGTGCGTGTGTAGTACTGTAGGCAGTGGACTGAGCGCTACCTGCTGGGAGCTTTCAGGCCCTGTCCCTGGCTGCTTCATTACCCTTGTAGAGCTGTGTGTGTGTAGTACTGTAGCCAGTGGACTGAGCGCTACCTGCTGGGAGCTTTCAGGCCCTGTCCCTGGCTGCTTCATTACCCTTGTAGAGGTGTGCGTGTGTGTGTGTAGTACTGTAGGCAGTGGACTGAGCGCTACCTGCTGGGAGCTTTCAGGCCCTGCCCTGGCTGCTTCATTACCCTTGTAGAGGTGTGTGTGTGTAGTACTGTAGGCAGTAGACTGAGCGCTACCTGCTGGGAGCTTTCATGCCCTGTCCCTGGCTGCTTCATTACCCTTGTAGAGGTGTGCGTGTGTGTGTGTAGTACTGTAGGCAGTGGACTGAGCGCTACCTGCTGGGAGCTTTCAGGCCCTGTCCCTGGCTGCTCCATTACCCTTGTAGAGGTGTGTGTGTGTAGTACTGTAGTGGACAGTGGACTTTCAGGCCCTGTCCCTGGCTGCTCCATTACGCTGCTGGGAGCTGTTGGACTGAGGCCCTGTCCCCCTGTCCCTGGCTGCTCCATTACCCTTGTAGAGGTGTGTGTGTGCACGTGTGTGTTTCTCTCTGCCTCACTCCTCTCATTGTGGTGTGCGTGTGGACATAGAGAAGCTTAGTACTGGCATAGCACTGTACAATCTGTCCTCATTTAACCTCCACATAGATCTCTGAAAATACTAACTAAAACACCAGCTTTCAGGCCAAGTCATTTCAGTGTGATTTCCCCAGAGTATTTCCTCACTGTGATGGCGAGGCATAGAACACACACCCAACAGCGAGAGAGTGTCTTTATGGAACACTCTTTACTCTCCTGTGGCATAATTCAATCATGACTAAAACTCTCCACCCCACTAGGAAAGTGAAGGCACTGCTTACTGACTGTTGCACATGCTCCTTCACACAACATGGTTCTGTCCTTAGACTCACTCTCTGTATGGCGTTGCTTTGTGTACGGTTACAGCAGGAAGTTTAGAACCAAACCTTTTACTGCAGTGGGCTAAATCAGGGTCACACAGAGTGTTTCTTGTTAGTCTTAAACAAATCTACTTTGAAACAAAAGTATACACCTCACACACATGGTAGAAGGCTTAACATTTTTTGAGTTTGCATCCCAATATTACACTCTATATACTTAACAGAAGACTGAAATAACACCGTATTTTCCTCGGTTTCATTTTTAAAATCTTTATTAATGATGAAATTATGACAAATATGAATAACATTCCACCCATGGGGTCAAAGAGGGCACTTTGGGTAATTGACTGCAGGAAAAGGCTACAACAGGTCTGCCTTCCTGTATTAACTTACAACAAGAAAGTTGGCTGAAGCAGAAGAAAAGTGCAACCAAGCAGGAGAAATGTTGGAAGTAAAGAAGCATGCAGAGATTTAGCCTAAACCAGCTAAGTAGCTTTAGCACACAATGGTCTGACTGACAGACTCTAGAAACATTGGTGTGTGTGTGTGTGTGTGTGTGTGTGTGTGTGTGTGTGTGTGTGTGTGTGTGTGTGTGTGTGTGTGTGTGTGTGTGTGTGTGTGTGTGTGTGTGTGTGTGTGTGTGTGTGTGTGTGTGTGTGGTAATTTATAGAGCATGGAGCAGGGGGCTAGGTTACAGGAGAAAGATCTTCTGTTGAGGGAGTTCTATTAGCATTAGTTGGGGCCCATTGGGGCCTAACCCGGAGATAGAGAAAGAGGGGGATAGAGAGATAGATGAGGAGGTGGCAAGCATACAGACCTCCATTAGCATCTCATTACGTTGCCATGGCAGCCAGGCTTTAAACGGCCCTAAACTTTCCCATAGTGCCCAGAAGGCCGTCACGTCTACTATGCACACACACCCTCACAAAGAGGAGGGGAGACCTGTCGAGCTTGTTTTGTTCCTGCCACAGACACACACACAATGCCTCCACCCTCACTGAACTGACAACCACCTGTCTCTACCTCTCTGCATGCATCAGCGTGTGTGTGTGTGCGTGTGTCTGTGTGTGTGTTTGTGTGATGGGTTTAGCATGGAGGCCATGGCCTGAGTTTATCTCTCTCAGGGGGGACGTGTGTGGGTCACTGGATGCCTGATGAAGACTGACTTAATGTGTCTCTGTGGGCCTCTACTACTGGACAAGCTGTCCTCTCTGACTCCCCCTGCATGATTCATGTGTTTAACCATAACTCCAATAGAGCAGGGAGCACTGACAGACAATGCACTGCCACAAACTGTCCACTGCCATAGACACTCTGCTATAGACACACACTGCTATAGACACTCTGCTATAGACACTCTGCTATAGACACTCTGCTATAGACACACACTGCCAGACACACACTGCTATAAACACTCTGCTATAGACACACACTGCTATAGACACTCTGCTATAGAGACACTCTGCTATAGACACACACTGCTATAGACACACTGCTATAGACACACACTGCCATAGACACACACTGCCAGACACACACTGCTATAGACACACACTGCTATAGACACACACTGCCATAGACACACACTGCTATAGACACACACTGCTAAAGACACTCTGCTATAGACACAAACTGCTATAGACACACACTGCTATAGACACTCTGCTATAGACACACACTGCTATAGACACACACTGCTATAGACACACACTGCCATAGACACACACTGCCATAGACACACACTGCCAGACACACACTGCTATAGACACACACTGCTATAGACACACACTGCCATAGACACACACTGCTATAGACACACACTGCTATAGACACACTGCTATAGACACACACTGCTATAGACACACACTGCCATACACACACTGCCATAGACACACACTGCCATAGACACACACTGCCATAGACACACACTGCTATAGACACACACTGCCGTAGACACACACTGCCGTAGACACACACTGCCGTAGACACACACTGCCATAGACACACACTGCCATAGACACACACTGCCATAGACACACACTGCTATAGACACACACTGCTGTAAACACACACGGGTAAACACACACGGCCAGACACACACTGCCATAGACACACACTGCCGTAGACACACACTGCCGTAGACACACACTGCCGTAGACACACACTGCCGTAGACACACACTGCCATAGACACACACTGCTATAGACACACACTGCTATAGACACACACTGCTATAGACACACACTGCTATAGACACACACTGATGTAAACACACACTGCCAGACACACACTGCTATAGACACACACTGCCGTAGACACACACTGCTATAGACACACACTGCCATAGACACACACTGCTATAGACACACACTGCTGTAAACACACACTGCCAGACACACACTGCTATAGACACACACTGCCATAGACACACACTGCCGTAAACACACACTGCCAGACACACACTGCTATAGACACACACTGCCATAGACACACACTGCTATAGACACACACTGCTGTAAACACACACTGCCAGACACACACTGCTATAGACACACACTGCTATAGACACACTGCTATAGACACACACTGCTATAGGCACACACTGCCGTAGACACACACTGCCGTAGACACACACTGCTATAGACACACACTGCCATAGACACACACTGCTATAGACACACACTGCTGTAAACACACACTGCCAGACACACACTGCCATAGACACACACTGCCGTAGACACACACTGCCGTAGACACACACTGCTATAGACACACACTGCTGTAAACACACACTGCCGTAGACACACACTGCCATAGACACACACTGCCGTAGACACATATACTGGTGAACACAAAATACTTTAATAAACGTATAATACTATCATTATACCACTAATACATTTAAATGGTGCCAATCACTCTCTCTCAAACATCTCTGTTTTTTCCTGGGCTCTGAAGAGAACAAATGAGTTTATCATGTCTTAGTCCTCTCTGGAAAACAGACTGAAAACAGATCCATTCATGTGGTGTCCCTTTCTTCCATAACAAGAGAAAGAATTCGCCACAGTGAACATGTGTTCTGTGTTGGGCGCTGCCCCGTAAAAGGGAATGGAAGAGGATAAACAGAGAATAGGAGAAAACAACACTCAAACATCAGCCCAAGACTGGAACTACTTGGGATAACATTTGTCAATGTATAGACCTGTACTATATAAATGATAGAACTCTAGAGAAGCTTTTAGGGTCTTCTTATTCAATGTTGTGAGTTCTTGCTTTTGAGGGCAGTGAGAATCAGGTTGTCAAATTAAAGTGAAGTTTTGAGGCTCTCGCATCCTTACTCCTCCTCACTCCAGTAACTTTCCACGCTCTCTTAACTCTTTCCCCCATCTCTCTCTTCCTCCCTCTCGTTCTCTATCTCTCTGTGTCTCCGTGTCTCTCTCTCTCTCTCTCTCTCCTCACTCTCGCTCTCTGTGTCTCTGTGTCTCTCTATCTCTCTTCCTTTCTCTCTCTCTTGCTCTATCTCTCTGTGTCTCCGTGTCTCTCTTTCTCTCTCTCTCTCTTCCTCCCTCTCTCTCTGCGTCTCTGTCTCTCCTGCTCACTCTCTCTCGACTCTGTCAATCCCAAGGAGGGAAGTGGAAACAGAAACAGGCTGAGTCTGCCCCGTGGTTTTCTCTCTGTCTACTCTTTTTTTAATCCCCATTTTCTCCTTTTCTCTTCTACCATCTCCTTTGCCCCTCCCCTTCCCTTCTTCATCCACTCCAATCCACTCTTTCCCCATCTTCCCATCAGCCCTGTCCTCCTTCTTCTCCTCGTCTCCTCTCATCCACCCCTCTCTTCCAACCCCCACCCTCTTCTCCTCTCATCCCCCCATTCCTCTCTTCTAAAGGTATCTCTGCCCTGCGCTCCTCAGGAGCCAGCCTGTGTGTGTGTGTGTAGAGCTCCACCTCTGTCCTCTAGTGGTGAAGACATTGAACAGCAGCCAGAGTAAAAACCCAGAAACGCAGAGACATCAGCAGCATCGCGTCCAAACAACAGCATATGTTCTATCTCAGAGGGACAGAGTTGACTGGACGTCCCCAGTGTTTAGACGTCTCTGTGCTAGAGAAGTAATGGTGTGTGGTGCTGAGAAGAAAGAAGGATCTATTATTCTGATGTTAACCCTCTCTCTCCTCTCTGTCACCATTGTACTTTCCAGGATGTCTCTGCACAAGTCCAGCTCTGAAGACGGCTCTGGAGGTTAGTAGCAATCAACCTTTAACAAAAAATACTTCTGTTTTCTGTTACTGTTTCTAGCTAACCAGCAGGGTTGGGGTCAATTTTATTTGAATTACCGGTAGTGAATAAATCAAGTAAAATTGAATTCTAAACATTTCCTTATTTACATTCCAGATAATGCTCTCTCTTAAACACTGGGTCCTTCTGATGTGTCTGGGTGTCTGTGAGTGTGTGTCGTAGTGTTGTCTGACTGAATCTCTCTCTCTCTCTCTGTTCCTCCTAGGTAAATGGGACAATAAGAAGAAGAACAAATCCTTCTGGCAGAATTTCCGCAAGACTTCTCAGAAGGGAGTCATGCAGCAGACGTCAAAAGGTATGACATTATTACACTTTGCTATATAGTGTGTTATTTTCATGGAAATGACATTGGTCAATTCTAATTTATCATATTTATTATCTGGGAATTACTTATTTTTGGCCCATTTTTCATGTTATTCCATAATACTCTATGTTATGCCCCAGCTGTTTTATAATTCTCTGACTTTAGCCCTGACCATTGACTTTCTCTGACATTTGTCTAGGAGAGGACATAGGCTACGTGGCCAGTGAGATCACCATGAGTGATGAAGAGCGCATCCAGCTGATGATGATGGTGAAGGAGAAAATGATCACTGTGGAAGAGGCTTTAGCTCGGGTAGGAACCCTCTTACCCACCCTGTACGCCTTACCCCCACTCTCCCTCTCAGACAGACCCCCACCCAGGCCCTGGAGAGGACCTCCACCCCACCTTCAAGCTGACCCCAAGCCCCAGCTCCATCACTGCATCGTGGGCTCGCCCGGCTCCAAACCTGCCCTCTCTCCTGTTTCATCCACCAAGCTCCATATCAAGCTTTTACTAAAACGACTTACTCTTACTAATCATTCATTTGGCTTTAATAATAACCTTGCATTGCTCTTTTTTACACACAAACACACTCATGCCGCCCCAGACCCTGGCCAAGGGCGCCTGCCACCTGGGGGGGTGTGTGTGGTCCTGTTCATGCTGTAGGGATAGCTGGACATGTTAGCTCAGTAGCCCCCCCCCTGGTGGGTGGTTAGAGTGGTGCATTCTGGATTTGTCCTCTGGGTGGATGTGGTGGCTGGAGTGGCATTCAGTGGTCCCTCTTGTCTCCTCTTCTCTCCTTTCTCTGTCTATGTTCATCTGGTTGTTTGTCAAATTCGTCTTCACTTTTTCTCCTCTCTCCCGGACATTTGTTCTGCTGTTCTCTGTTCTCTTCCTCTCTTCTTCCTCCTCTCCTCTCATCCTCCCTCTCCCACTCTGTGGTAACGGTAACTGTAAAGGAGAGAATGATGTGGGTGACTGCAGTCTTGTAGAATTACTGTAGGTCTCTCTCCACAAGGCAGACGTTGATTCTCCTCCAGCTCTGCCTGTATCTCTGGTGTGTTATTGGGTGCTGGTCTGACTTTTACTCTCCTCCACTGTGACTGACACTCAAACAAATCAGATTCGGGAATCAAGGAGCAGCCTTTGTGAACAGTTGTCTTGTGTTGTATATGTTTCGTTGGACCTCACTTATGTTGGCCTGTGACCTGTGTATGTGTGTGTGTTCTACGTTTGTATCTACATTGTGTCTTGGTGTTGGTTTGGTTGTGTGTGTGGAGGGGTAGCTGTTTCTATAGTGAGAGTGGGCCATTATCCCCTGCCCTCTCTCTAAACTCTTGTTCTCCTATAGCTGAAGGAGTATGAGAACCATAGCAGACAGTCCAGCAGTACTGACACTGCAGAGTGGACTGATGGATCCACTCCCAATCTAAACCAGTCCTCAAACTGCAAAGTAAGTACTTCTGACCTTTGACCTCTCACCCCGTGACCCCAAACACCTCAGGATCAAAGCCCCACAGAGGAGCAGCCGTCTTTGTTTTGTTTCATGTTGGAATTATGTCTGTGTATGTTACCTTGGAGTGGGTATTTGTGTGTGTGAGGACACATGTATGAGACCATTAGCTGTGACGTCCCTTCCCTAACTAACCTGGATATTAACTAATGGCATACCCCAGCATCCCGTGTGTGTTGACACTCAACTCTGTGTGTAGTGCAGACTGTGAGTTTTTACCTTTATTTAACCAGGCAAGTCAGTTAAGAACATATTCTTATTTTCAATGACGGCCTGGGAACAGTGGGTTAACTGCCTGTTCAGGGGCAGAACGACAGATTTGTACCTTGTCAGCTCGGGGGTTTGAACTCGCAACCTTCCGGTTACTAGTCCAACGCTCTAACCACTAGGCTACGCTGCCGCCCCAGTAAGACTGGGATTGAGTTGATCAGTGCGCGCATCCCCACCCTGGATTCTGCAGTGAAGAGGAAAAATGACTAAGGTTATAGAACGCTTTAATGTTGTCCTTAAAGATGAACTCTGAACTAGGAACTGATTTCCATCCAGCCCCAGTCCTGATTCCACCCTGTATCTTTTCCCCCTTCTTCCATCTTAAAGGGGAATATCACTCAAAAACTATCTTTTGGTATTTCGTGTTTTGCATGTCAGCAGTCAAGATATTGGACTTTAAAAAAATAAAAATGTCTCATGTGTTTTGCATCATATGATGATTTGGCTGGAGACACCTTTCTTCTGAAAAGTCAAATATCTTGCCTACTTGACTGCTGACATGCAAAACATTTTGGGACTGTATCAATAGTGGACTAATGAAACAAATACCAAAATATCGTTTTTGAGTAAAATGTCCCTTTAAGTCAGTGCTGAAAGTATCTGTCCAGATGACCAGCTGTGGTCAGTGGAGAGCAGGCTCTGGACCTCCCAGTCCTGAAGTGTCCTTCCAGACCATGGGGTTTAGTGACAGGTCACAGAACACAGCCTCATATTGCATGTTGTTGTATGAATCCTCAGGACGAATGTGAGTGGTTATTTTGGGATGGGGACCAGTCGTACTGTACTGATGATGGTTCAAATCAAACGCTTCTGTCCTGCTGGGTCAGAGCAAGCTCTGTTTTCCTCTTGGGTTTGGCCTTGCGCTGCTGTAGGCTATGTGTGTGTGTATAAGATAGATCACAGGGGAAGGACATGTGGGCTGACAGGCTGAATGGAGGACTGTGTGTGTGTGTGTGTGTGTGTGTGTGTGTGTGTGTGTGTGTGTGTGTGTGTGTGTGTGTGTGTGTGTGTGTGTGTGTGTGTGTGTGTGTGTGTGTGTGTGTGTGTGTGTGTGTGTGTGTGTGTGTGTGTGTGTGTGTGTGCACGGACATACAAACTCACAGACCCCTGTGAAGTTGTTCATCGACACCCAACACAAAAACACCAACTTGAATGCCCAACTATTTCTATGCACATATGTGTTGCCGTGGAAACCCAATTGCAAATAGCTGGGGCTGAACGCTCCCTTCCCTCTGAATGATCGGCAGCCTTGACATCTGTACTGTAATGTCTAGCATGCTACACTTCCTATTCCATATGAATTAGCTGACTGTGTCTTTTGCTCTGAAGACGTCTGCTTTAGCATGGTGCCGCCAGAGCCTTGACACCAAGCTAGAGGTCTTCTAGAGATCCGTACCGAATTGGATCCGTGAAATTCCTACCTGGCCCCAACAGGATCGGGTCATTTCGCTTGAAAATCTATATCCGATCCGGATCCAAGGTGAACCAGGTCCGACCCAAAACATGTCCGAGTTGAGAGAGAATCAGATTCAAAATTGGGTCGGGTCTTTATCCAACCCAAATGGATCCAAAATATAAAAAACGTAAGCCAGCAAAATTGTTTCGACTTGTTTGTGCATTTCCGGTTGTATTTAAAATATTTGTGGTGTACAGCATAGTATTTTCATAATGACATATACAGTGGGGCAAAAAAGTATTTAATCAGCCACCAATTGTGCAAGTTAAAAAGATGAGAGAGGGCTGTAATTTTCATCATAGGTACACTTCAACTATGACAGACAAAATGGGAAAAGAAATCCAGAAAATCACATTGTAGGATTTTTAATGAATTTATTTGCAAATTTTCAAATTATGGTGGAAAATAAGTATTTGGTCACCTACAAACAAGCAAGATTTCTGGCTCTCACAGACCTGTAACGTCTTCTTTAAGAGGCTCCTCTGTCCTCCACTCGTTACCTGTATTAATGGCACCTGTTTGAACTTGTTATCAGTATAAAAGACACCTGTCTACAACCTCAAACAGTCACACTCCAAACTCCACTATGGCCAAGACCAAAGAGCTGTCAAAGGACACCAGAAACAAAATTGTAGACCTGCACCAGGCTGGGAAGACTGAATCTGCAATAGGTAAGCAGCTTGGTTTGAATAAATTAACTGTGGGAGCAATTATTAGGAAATGGAAGACATACAAGACCACTGATAACCTCCCTCAATCTGTGGCTCCACGCAAGATCTCACCCCGTGGGGTCAAAATGATCACAAGAACGGTGAGCAAAAATCCCAGAACCACACGGGGGGACATAGTGAATGACCTGCAGAGAGCTGGGACCAAAGTAACAAAGCCTACCATCAGTAACACACTACACCGCCAAGGACTCAGAGAACATTATGAGGTTTTCCAAAATATTTTCCTAATTTCTCTTGACCAAATATTTGAGCAGGAGGAATTTTGGGGGGATGATCATCGCGTGCCAGACTGAGAGCAGTGAATAGTTCACTTTTTAAACTTGACAAATTAGCCTATTTCACTCTTTGATAAACATTGATTTAGACTAAAGGTATGTCTAACACTTTCTAACACACAGCACTTGCTGACTATTTAGCATCCTAAAATCACCACATAACAATGGTATATTTCTATAACTCGAGTCTAAGTCATTATAGTAGCTTAATTTTTTTTGTTCAAAATAGAATGGAGATATATCCTTTGGGCCTACAGAATTAGCCTATACAAGCCTGAGATTGGTTTGGATGCACGTTTGATAGAAAAGTCATCCAATCCACAGCTGTGTAGGACTACCATCCAGAGAGTTAATTAAAAATTCATAATTGAAGAGAGAATTTGTCCTGATATTTCTTATACTTATCCATGCATTACACAATCAATAAATCAGCAGTATTTCAATATTAGGCTCCAATATTTTCTTCAGACAGGTTTATCAGTCTACCACACACACACACACACACACACACATGAGCAGATTAACTTGGTCTAAAAGGGCTATTTATTAGACGATCAGAAAGAATGTGTCAGTCACTCTGCAGTATAACTTGTTTATTTTGAACAAAATCCACAAAACTAGAGAGTCACTCATCTTTATGCTGACAAATACTGTATTACACTTGACTCGTCATTCAACATAAGTTAATTGTTAATGAAATAGTAAAATACCCTTCTAAATAGACCAAGCCTAAACAAATCAATGACCCTGGCCTAGGCTATCATTTGTTTCCGCTGCGTCCTCTTCCTCTCCCACAACAGCTCGGCCTATAGCCTATTTCACCCCGCGTCACGTGTCTGCAGTGTGCAGTGGCTGGTTTTCACGAAGCGATTATGTCATTTTGTCACAAGGATATTGACATATTGATGAAAGGGGACGCCCTGACAGTCATTTAAGATGAAAACAATATTGGATCCGATCAGTATTTCACATATTGTCACACAGATCCAAGGCCCGTGCCACCGAGCGGAATCCAAGGGGGATCAGGTTTGGGTAGATCCGTGAAGACCTCTACACCAAGCTGCCTGCAGTATACAGTATGGCTTTATGATGTGGAGCTGTGGACATTCTGGACAAAATTCTGTCAGGCTTTCAAACCGTTTTCAAATGCAAGCAAAGTTTTCCTTGAACCTATTCCTTTCTAGTAATAAATGTATTCCTTCAAGGAGAAAGGCCTGTTGTAAGGCATTATGCAGAGATACAGCCCGGGTCTGAGTCTGGCCTGCTGTACAGTCTGGCTCTGACTGCCCTTTGATGTGGAGCTGCAGACAGACAGGGCCCTAGCAGGCTAATCTCCCTGTTAACCCTCTCTATGCCCTCGGCTGGCAGAGGCCTGCTTCCTGTCCAACTGGATTGATGGATGGGATGTCCGATAGTCAGAGGGAGAGAGGATAAGGGGGATGACTGGAGGTGTATTGTTCGGAGGAACACTCGGTCTGTCTTCAGGGCTGTTTGTACACGCCGTCGGATGGAGGGAGGAAGTGAGGGAGGACAAAGAGCTCTCACTCCCCTCAGGCCCCTGAAATGCAGCATGAGGAGGAGGGGGGGGGGGGGTCTGCTTGATAAAACATCAGTTTAAAATGGATCCGTTTAGGAAATATCTTCCCTCTTTTGGGCCTGGGGGTGTGTGCCGGGGGTAATGTCCGCCACCTTCAAATGGAATTAGGTCATCCCCCATCTTTCAAATGGAATTAGGTCATCCCCCATCTTTCAAATAGCTATGTGTGTCTGTGTGTTTCTTTGTGTGTGCGTCTGTGTAGCTCTGTGGTTGCTCTGTCCAAATATCCGTCCTCTTGCCCTGCTCCCTCTCCAATCGTTCTCTCACTCTCTGTCTCTCCGTCTCTCTCATCCCCCCCGGAGCAGAGAGAGAGAGAGCGCCCACATTCCAGGGCTGGACATTAGAGATGTGGGGGCCAAGGCAGGGTCAGGGGCTCAAACGCTGGGATTGTTCTCCTCTCTCCTCCAGGCACAACATGCCTTTTCTCTCTGCTGCTGCTCAATAGCACCAGCAGCCTGCTCGCTCTCACTCTCCCATCGCTTTCATTCTGCAGAGCTGCCTTTGCCAACGAGCTGCAGGGAGTGTGTCAGAGTGAGTGTGTGTCAATGCTGTGGGTGCGTATGTTGTTTGACTGTGCGTGTCTCTCTCTGGATATGCCGTGTGACTAACCTGGGACTAGATGGGACAGGGCCAGCCTGATGCATGCTTTTTACACTGACCTGGGAATGGTAAAAGCACACGTCTGCTGTCCTAAATGCCTAAAGCGGTGAGTAACAAGTCACACTCAACTGCTTAGCTCAATTACATTTCAATGTTTTTTCTGTATTTTTGTGAGGCAGGGAACTGCTTTCGGGTTTGCACCAGTTTTTACTGGTCGTTTTAGATCTGGTTTAGTTTATATGTGCACCATGTCTCGACCACACAAGACTCAAAGCTGATAATGACGGTGTGTGTGTGCATGGCGTGTGTGTGTATGGTGTGTGTGTGTGTGTGTGTGTGAGTTGACATTGTTCCAATGAGGGGTCGCTGACCGCAGCATCTTTTCACCACTGGTTGAGTTCTGATTGCGTCGCGCTCCAGACGTTGGTGTCCCTCAGGGCTGCGTCTAAGGGACTAGGTCATTGTCAGCCCCTCCTCACCTCTCCCACCCGGGCTATGTTGCGGCAGAGGTGTCTTACTTGCGTTCTTCTTAACGACCCTACTGTACCAGAGCATCGTTTCCCCTATATGTATTTATCAGCGGCGCACCGCTGCAGGTATTGACTAATACAAACAACACAACATTATGCATTTCATTCAACTGTCTTCCTTGACCACTCATTGAAGCACTGCTTTGTCTTCTGTATGATCAAATCTATGCTGCCTCGCTTTCGCCCCCTGCTGTCCTCCGGGACTGTCTTGCCTAAGAATGGCTCACTCTGACTCTGCAACAATGCGCACACTTCAACACCAACACCCACCGCAATAGTGAATAACCCAGAATAATAACATACACACTCCAGTAATGTCCTATGTGTACCTCAGTAATGATTCAGTCAGGTCTGGTTCCAAACTGCAGCGGGCACACACACACACACACACACACACACACACACACACACACACACACACACACACACACACACACACACACACACACACACACACACACACACACAGAGACCTGTTATTACAGCACAGTCTCTGAAGACACAACTCTGTAATGTCCTCTGGAGCGGTGGAAACTATCAGAAGAGTATTCCAGCCAGATGTGTATGGTTAGGGTAGAGGGAGGACAGTGGTTTTAAGGGGTCCTGGGGTGAGGGGGAGGCGTTCTGGGGTTTACAAGCTGACAGGTTGTCAAAAACAAAATGAGAGGGTTCGACCCCGGCCTCGTTGTCTGGTTCTGCTGTCGACAGAGGAATGAAGTGTGGAGCACGCACCCCTGAGACTAGTGGTGGGAAGAGGGCTCTGATGGGACGCCAGAGTAATTTATGGGTAATGCGCAGGTCACGGAGCTCCCATGGTGCAGAAAGCCATAATTCTGACTGAGAAGTCTGAAGTGACTGGAGTCCAGGGAAATGTCGAGGTCCTGGTGTCAACTAGGTACCGGTGCGCCCTCATAGCCCAATGGAAGGTGTATTCTAGAGCCAGCTGTTAAAGCCATCCCTCCCTCAGCTGTTAACCTCTGCTGTGTGTGTGTGTGTGTGTGTGTGTGTGCGTGCGTATCCCTAGGGAAGCTAAGAGGAGCGTCTCTCCAGGCCTAATATACACAGCCCAGTCAGACTCGCCTGAGCACTAACTCTCTCACACGCTGGGAGATTTTTTTGTGCGCTTGTGTGTACTTGTGTGTGTGTGTGCACTTGTGTGCCCTGGCTCTAACAGTGGACCAGCTGTCTGTGACCAGACCCGACCCAGTGTTGCTGTGGAAACCAGAGGAGAAAACAACAAATTAGGAATTTTCCCCAGAATGACTGCAGCTCGGCCAAACTAGCTCTGTGACAAACTCATCTCATCACATCACATGATGCCTATACAACACCTACTCACATACATACGATGGATGGTCAGAATAGTTTCTGATGGTGTTCTGTGTGTGTGTGTGTGTGTGTGTGTGCGTGTGCGTACGTGGTGTGTGTGTGTGTGTGTGTGTGTGTGTGTGTGTGTGTGTGTGTGTGTGTGTGTGTGTGTGTGTGTGTGTGTGTGTGTGTGTGTGTGTGTGTGTGTGTGTGTGTGTGTGTGTGTGTGTGTGTGTGTGTGTGTGTGTGTGTGTGTGTGTGTGTGCACGTGCGTGTGCGTACGTGTTTTTGTGTGAGTTAAATCAAATCAAATTGTATTTGTGACATGCGCCGAATACAGGTGTAGACCTTACAGTGAAATGTTTACTTACAAGCCCTTAATCAACAATGCAGTTTTAAGGAAAAAAAGTGTTAAAGTATTTACTAAAGTAAATATTTTAAAAATTAAATTAAAAAATAAATGAATAAGGAGCAACAATAAAATAGCAGCGAGTCTATATACAGGGTATACCGGAACAGAGTCACAGGTTAGTCCAGGTAATTGAGGTAATATGTACATGTAGGTAGAGGTAAAGTGACTGTGCATGGTTAATAAATAGAGAGTAGCAGCAGCGTAAAAATGGGGAGTGTGGTGGGGACAATGCAAATAGTCCGGGGAGCCATTTGACTGTTCAGGGGTCTTATGGGTTGGGGGTATAAGCTGTTAAGAAGCCTTTTGGACCTAGACTTGGCGCTCCGGTACCGCTTGCCATGCGCTAGCAGAGAGAACAGTCTATGACTTGGATGGCTGGAGTCTTTGACCATTTTTAGGTCCTTCTTCTGACACCGCCTGGTATAGAGGTCCTGGATGGCAGGAAGCTTGGCCCCAGTGATGTACTGGGCCGTACGCACTAGTGCCTTGCGGTCGGAGGCCGAGCAGTTGCCATACCAGGCAGTGATGCAACCAGGATGCTCTTGATGGTGCTGTAGAATCTTTTGAGGATCTGGGGACCATTGCCAAATCTTTTCAGTCTCCTGAGGCTTTGTCATGCCCTCTTCACAACTGTCTTGGTGTGTTTGGACCATGATAGTTTGTTGGTGATGTAGACACCAAGGAACCTGAAGCTCTCAACCTGCTCCACTACAGCCCCTTCGATGAGAACGGGGGCGTACTCGCTCCTCCTTTTCCCGTAGTCCACAATCATCTCCTTTGTCTCGATCGCGTTGAGGGAGAGGTTGTTGTCCTGGCACCACACAGCCAGGTGTCTGACCTCCTCCCTATAAGCTGTATCATCGCTGTTGGTGATCAGGCCACTGTTGTGTCATCAGCAAACTTGATGATGGTGTTGGAGTCGTGCCTAGCCATGCAGTCACGAGTGAACAGGGAGTACAGGAGGGGACTGAGCATGCACCAGCTGTTATTTACTGCTGTTATTTACAAATAGACACAGACCGCCACCCCTTGTCTTACCGGAGGCAGCTGTTCTATCTTTCCGATACACAGAACCCAGCCAGCTGTATGTTATCCATGTTGTTGTTCAGCCACGACTCAGTGAAACATAAGATATTAAGTTTTTATTGTCATGTTGGTAGGATAGCCTTGATCGGCACTCATCCATTTTGTTATCCATTGATTGCACGTTGGCTAATAGTACTGATGGTAGAGGGGGATCCTTACAAGGCACCCGACCTACGTTCCCGATATCTGTCTCTTCTTCATGCGAATGACGGGGATGTGTGTCGGGTGTCTGAAGTAAATCCTTTGCGTCAGACTCGTTAATGAAAAAGTCTTTGTCCAGTTCGAGGTGTGTAATCGCTGTCCTGATATCCAGAAGTTATTTTCAGTCATAAGAGACGGTGGCAGAAACATTATGTATAAAATAAGTTACAAATAATGCAAAAAACACACACAGTAGCACACTTGGTTAGGAGCCTGTAAAACGGCAGCCGCCTCTTCCGGCGCCATCATCATCATCATACTAATGAAGCATTTGGTGACATCATCATCATATTAATGAAGCTTCCGGCGCCATCATCATCATATTAATGAAGCATTTGGTGACATCATTATCATATTAATGAAGCTTCCGGCGCCATCATCATCATATTAATGAAGCCTCCGGCGCCATCATCATCATGTTAATGAAGCATTTGGTGACATCATCATCATAGTAATGAAGCATTTGGTGACATCATCATCATATTAATGAAGCTTCCGGCGCCATCATCATCATGTTAATGAAGCATTTGGTGACATCATCATCATACTAATGAAGCATTTGGTGACATCATCATCAAATTAATGAAGCTTCCGGCGCCATCATCATCATGTTAATGAAACATTTGGTGACATCATCATCATATTAATGAAGCATTTGGTGACATCATCATCATAGTGATGAAGCTTCCGGCGCCATCATCATCATCATGTTAATGAAGCATTTGGTGACATCATCATCATATTAATGAAGCTTCCGGCGCCATCATCATCATATTAATGAAGCATTTGGTGACATCATCATCATAGTAATGAAGCTTCCGGCGCCATCATCATCATGTTAATGAAGCATTTGGTGACATCATCATCATATTAATGAAGCTTCCGGCACCATCATCATCATATTAATGAAGCATTTGGTGACATCATTGTTCCCTCTGTTTCTGCTCCACTGTAGAGATTTTTAATGCCGTCGTAATGCCCAATTGAACTTCCCTCCTCTCTCCACAGTACACACACACACACACACACACACACACACACACACACACACACACACACACACACACACACACACACACACACACACACATAATGGAGCTCTGTGTACCTCAGCACAATGCCACGGAGCCTCCATTTAGTGTCTATTGGGTAATAAACAGCTCCAGGCTCATTCCAACAGGCAGCACTCAGTCTAGAGCCTGATCTAGAGACACACACACATACCAAGCTCCCTGAATATCTGTGGTGAATATCTGTGGCAACTCCTCATCGTCCTCTCTGGTTCAGGGTTTTTCTTGTTTTGGCTCATTTTTTCATGTGACCTGAATATGTTTTTAATATTAAATGTCATGCAATGCAAATGTCCTACAATGTTGTCCTACAATGTGCCCTACAATGTGACCTACAGTACTATATATGTTCCCCGTCCAAAACGGTGTGCTTTACGTGTATGAATGAATGGGGATGTGAGTTTCCCCAAAACTTCAGTGAATGACACCTACACCACAATGTTGTTTCATAAAGGTTGGAAAAGAGCAATTGAAGACTTAATAGATTTGTAGGCTAGTACCCCTTTTGTGTGTGGATATGGGTCACTGGGCTATGGCTAGGGTTCTGGGGGTCCCTGTACGACAGTGTGTCTTGGACTTCCTGTGACGTCCCCTCTCTCCCTCTCTGTCTCAGGAGCAGTCTGATGATGAGCAGACAGAGGACTCAATGAAGTTCAAACGGCTCCACAAGCTGGTCAACTCTACCCGCCGCGTCAGGAAGAAACTCATCAAGGTGGAAGAGGGCAAGAAACACGGCTCCGAAGGTACAGCACATGTCCATAGGGATTTCTGAATACACCGTTTGAGTTAGTATGGACTCCATACTGTATATTCAGAAATCTCGTAACAGAAATCCTGTAACAGAAATTTTTCCGCAGCACTTTGTAAACATTCAGTAGAAATGTGAATGGGATAGAAGTGTTTTTGCTCTTTTTGAGGTTACTCTGTAATGGATAAATGATGTGATGTTCCTCTCCTCCCTGAAGATTCTCTGAGCTTGGAGGCATCTCCTACCTGTGAGGACAACACAGCCTTGTACACAGGGGTCCTGAAGAAGTCCAGCCTGCCCCAGGATGCCTCCATGTCCTCCCTGACCCAGGACCAGCTCTCTCTGGATGGGGACACAGACAGCTTGACCACCTCCCCTTCCTCCAGCAGCCTGGACACTACCTGGTCCGGACACAAGCTGGTCAAGGCCTTCTCTAAGTCCAGCAGCACCCACGGCCTCATCCGGCCTCCCAGGAGACTCGCTGCTGGGCCTGAGGGTTTGGGAGCCGTCGGGGTGGGAGGTAGTGGATCCTCCTTCTCAGAGCTGGACGGCTGTGGTGCCGAGGCCGAAGAGAAGGTGTCGCACTCCATGACGGAGGGCGAGATGCGGAAAGCCCTGACCTCTCTCTCCCATGGGGTAAGTAATGACACACTCTACGGTTTCTACGGCCTCACCCGGCCACGCCCCAAACCACACCCCCAGCCCTGCCTCCTTGTTGCCCTCGATGATGTCTCCCAGGGTAGCCCCAAACCGGCCCGTCACCACACCAGCTGGCTCAGGAAGCCTGACCCCAATTATGCCTACTCCACCAAACACCTGCTCTACCAGCGCTCCCGGAACTGCGTCAAAACAACAGGGGTGCCCTCCTCCTGTTCCTCCCCCTC
The DNA here is from genome assembly GCF_021184085.1 of Oncorhynchus gorbuscha. Lineage (NCBI taxonomy): Eukaryota > Metazoa > Chordata > Actinopteri > Salmoniformes > Salmonidae > Oncorhynchus > Oncorhynchus gorbuscha. The sequence continues at coordinate 60,745,153 of NC_060186.1, forward strand.
GCCCCCCGCCCGCTGTGACCTGGCCAAGGCTAAGGGTGGTACGCTGGGTGGAGGGGGGTGTGGGGGCTGGGCATTCCCCCCTCGCAGGCTCCGCGGCCGGACGGCGGTGAGTGAACTGAACATCACGTACGTGGTGGAGCGCAGCCTCTACGGCCACCTCAACTGGGCCCAGCTGGTCCGGCCCGTCACCCTCAGCCGTGCCGAGCGCCGCTGCCTGTTGGAGGAGGACAGGGAGGCGGACAGGAAGTGGGCGGCCAGCGTGGACCGCTGCACCAAGCGCGTGCTCTTACGCATCCAGCAGAAGTCTGTGAGTTCTACTGTACAGCAGGGCGGGGGCGGGCTAGGCAGCGCCTCCGCCTGGCCAGGCGGACCAAGGCACCTCCAAGGCTGCAGAGTAACCCTGAGGCTTAGATACAGACACAGGGTGGATGATGTTTCCTTCTTCTCTGCTTTAATCCAGCAAGAAGGGTAGTTTAACAGAGACCTCCATAAAGAAACAGAACATTACACAATCTTTAAATATGAAAGCTTTTGGCGTCTTAGTTCATTTTAATGTGATATGAAATAGTAACGGGGTGTTCCACTTAGGAGGTTAACAGTGGATACCAGTGTAACAGCAGAGGATGTATAACTGGCATTTGAAAATGTCACCCAGCCCAAACCCTGCCGGGAGTCTGCTGAGTCAGAACAGACTGAAGAGACAGAGACACGGTTGTGGAAGAGACAGAGACACAGTTGTGCTGGGTCACTGCTCAGGGGCTGACAGACACACTTGACAGACACATTCTCTCTCCTTTCTTCTTTCTAGCTTTCTCCATCCTTTTCTATCCCTCCCTCCTCTTAGCTTCTCTCTCCTCTGTGTGTCTGGGTTCAGTAGAAGGGGAACAGAGTGATCTCTTTTCCAGCTCAGTGTGAAAGAAAAGGAAAAAGATCTGGGACTGTGACAGTGGCCATAAGCCCAGCTAGATGGTCTGGACTGACCAGGCCAAACAAGACTCCACATATCATTGAGACAGATGTAATGATAAGGTTTGGTCAGTGTGTGAAAGTTTGATCACAGGTCAATACAAATCTAGCATGGAAGTTTTAGTGTTGATAGTAGGAATCCTACTGAAAGAGAATTTAGATCGACACAGTGAAGTTAAACAGAGATATTCTGCAGCCTTGAAGAAGCCTGAATACTGGCTTTCAATCATTGGATGTGGTTCTTCATCCATAGGCCTTTTTCATCATTCCTTCAGTTCTCTTTTTTGTTTTTTTAAATCTTTTTGATCGTGCCTTCGTCGGCATGGTTACAGATGTTGTGGAATTTTTTTTTTTTTTTTTTTTTTACTGTCATGTGGAAGATGGTTTTCTGAGTGCATGACCATTCCATTGAATATATCCACCAGCATCGCTCCATCTGTAGACTTCTTTTTGGACGCCTTCTCAATTGCTTCTCTTCGCCACACTTTGGAACTGCGGGTATGGACACGATAGAGATGGGGGTCTCACACATACCATAAAACAAGGATGAAACGAAACCTGGGACTGTTGTCAGAAACTGCTAGAGTAAATTAGAAATGCCCTGTAACGGGAAGAGCAGATTTAATTAGTAACGCTTCACTACCTGAGATACTATATATGGGGTGTGTATGCATCAGTGCTTTTGCTTCTTACTACAATTCTAACCCAAAGAGAGGCCTGGAGGTCAAAGCTAGTTCAATTATGAAACAACCTATCATTCTCCACCGCAGTAACTTCCTCATACCCTCATGGCTGGTTCTATCTTTATCAAATGGAGAGAGGATCTAGATAACCCTCTGCATATCCCTCAGTCTGATACATTATATTTTCTGTGAGAAGTTACCTCTCCTAACCTCGCCCCAATCCTTCCCTTTCTATAACATAACACAGTGTAAAGGTATTCATATCTTAATGTGTGTGTTTCCAGAGAAACTGCCTTCGTAATTAAACCCAAGGGAGTGGTTGGGTTGGGCCATAGTTTGTTATATTTCAGTGTGACCACATCTAACCAAATTATTTCATTTAATTTCACTCTGTGCTTGCTTCCCATTAAAGTAACGTAAACCTGCAGAATAACAGTGACTCCCATTCAATTCTCCATGGATGATCAAACACCTCGTTTAAGTTTGATCACACAATAACTAATGTACATTATGTAATAAACAGAAATGCATTTCAGTTTCACATCACGTCACTTCTGTTGCCCGTCCCATATGAGGCCATAACATGACATACACGTACAGCCAGGCGGTAACTCTCGCAAACCCATATATAACATACAGCCCTGAATCATCCTGCTGCCATTATGACTCCGCCAAGCATGAATCATTGTGATTTGACTCATACTGGGCATGGATAAGAGTTGATGTCATTTGAATAGATTATAGTTTATTTTTAATTCTGTCTTCTGTTTATTTTAAATCTTTCCTACCTCTCTCTCTTTCTCTCTCTCTGACTCTCTCTTTCTTTCTGACTCTCTCTCGCTCTCTCTGACTCTCTCTCTCTGACACTCTCACTGACTCTCTCTCGCTCTCTCTGACTCTCTCGCTCTCTCTGACTCTCTCTCTCTCTGACACTCTCTCTGACTCTCTTTCTCTCTGACTCTCTCTTTCTCTCTGACTCTCTCTCGCTCTCTCTGACTCTCTCTCTCTCTGACACTCTCTCTGACTCTCTTTCTCTTTGACTCTCTCTTTCTCTCTGACTCTCTCTCTCTGACACTCTCTCTGACTCTCTTTCTCTCTGACTCTCTCTTTCTCTCTGACTCTCTCTCGCTCTCTCTGACTCTCTCTCTCTGACACTCTCTCTGACTCTCTTTCTCTTTGACTCTCTCTTTCTCTCTGACTCTCTCTCGCTCTCTCTGACTCTCTCTCTCTCTGACACTCTCTCTGACTCTCTTTCTCTCTGACTCTCTCTTTCTCTCTGACTCTCTCTCGCTCTCTCTGACTCTCTCTCTCTCTGACACTATCTCTGACTCTCTCTCTCTGACACTCTCTCTGACTCTCTTTCTCTCTGACTCTCTCTCTCTCTGACACTCTCTCTGACTCTTTCTCTTTGAATCTCTCTCTCTCTCTCTCTCTCTCTCTCTCTCTCTCTCTCTCTCTCTCTCTCTCTCTCTCTTACTCTCTCTCTGACTCTGACTCTCTCTGACTCTCCTTCCTCTCCCTTTAACAGAGGACATGTAGTTTTGGCGGGTTTGACCTGTCCAACAGGTCACTCCATGTGGTCAGTGCAGGCTCAGAGCACAATGTAAGTACTACCACATTACTGATGACTCAGGGTTGAGGGGGCGCAATGCTGAGAGAAGTGGACTCAAACACATTCACTCTCTCTTTCTGTCTCTGTTTTCTCTTTCCACTCTCCCTCCTTCCTTCTCTCAGAGTAAGGATCCAGAGGCTGTATACCGGGAGGTAGTCAAGTCTCCCAACACGTCTCGTATCTCTCTGGGGAAGAAGGTCAAGTCCGTCAAAGAGACCATGAGAAAACGCATGTCCAAGAAGTACAGCAGCTCACTGTCTGAACAGGTACACACACACACACACACACACACACACACACACACACACACACACACACACACACACACACACACACACACACACACACACACACACACACACACACACACACACACGGGCGTTCAAACCTATAATTCACAAAGATTTCAAGTTTCATAGAATAAAAAGGCTTGATCCTAGTTGACTGAATTCTCCCCATTGTTGTTCTGCTCTCATTATGGCCTCTACATGTGTGCTTGTGTGTGTGTGTGGACATGTTTCTGTTGGTTACAAAGTAGACACCCAGCTCTCTCACACACAAACAGATGTGTGACACACATACAAACAGTCAGACGTCACACACACGCAGCTGGGAATTTTTTGGAGCTGTCCACACTCGGGTCTCAGCTTTCTCAGGCCCAGGATTGGACTCTAGGTGGAGGGTAGGGTGTGTTTAGGAGGGTCTGAGCTCATCCAGTGAGGCAAGCATCCCACAGGCCAGGCCAGAGCTCTAAGACATGGGGGCTTTGGCTCTGGGACTTTGTGTGTGTGTGTGTGTGTGTGTGTGTGTGTGTGTGTGTGTGTGTGTGTGTGTGTGTGTGTGTGTGTGTGTGTGTGTGTGTGTGTGTGTGTGTGTGTGTGTGTGTGTGTGTGTGTGTGTGTGTGTGTGTGGCATTCATACCATATTCACATTGTCAAATATCACAATACATTATGGGTTTTGGCCTGGTATCTAGGCTGTCAGAGGGTACACTAAGTAAGCCTTGGGAGTGGCACAATCTGTTGACTGCGTGCTGAAAATTGTTCCCTCAGAGATAAACAGAAGAGATTTTTGGAACTTCAGTCCTTTGACCCAGAAAAAGGTTGAATTAGTCATGAATGTGTTGCTTGGAAGGAGCATGTAGGAGACTTGATGAGCTCTAACTTTAGTGAGGCTATTTTACATGCCACGCTGCCATCTAGTGGCTGTGGTTAATTCTCCTTCAGTAAAGCTACTGTTATGTTTTATTTTCAGTCAATGACACAAAAGAAAAGAAAAAAATAGAAAAATCTATGTACAGTGTGTGCAAATGTAGAAGAGTAGGGAAGTAAGACAATAAGTAGGCCCTAGAGGCGAAAATAATTACAATTTAGCATTAATACTGGAGTGATATTTGTGCAGATGATGATGTGCAAGTAGAGATACTGGGGTGCAAAAGAGCAAGAGGGTAAGTAATAATATTGGGATGAGGTAGTTGGGTGTGCTATTTACAGATTGGCTGTGTACAGGTACAGTGATCAGTAAGCTGCTCAGACAGCTGATGCTTAAAGTTAAATATAAGTCTCCAGCTTCAGTGATTTTTGCAATTTGTTCCAATCATTGGAAGCAGAGAACTGGAAGGAAAGGCGGACAAAGGAAGTGTTGGCTTTGGGGATGACCAGTGCAATATACCTGCTGGAACGAGTGCTACGGATGGGTGTTGCTATGGTGACCAGTGAGCTGAGATGAAGTGGGGCTTTACCTAGCATAGGCTTATAGATGACCTGGAGCCAGTGGGTTTGGCGACGAATATGAAGCGAGGGCCAGCCAACGAGAGCATACAGGTCGCAGTGGTGGGTAGTATATGGGACTTTGGTGATAAAACGGATGGCACTATGATAGTCTACATCCAGTATGCTGAGTAGAGTGTTGGGGGCTATTTTGTAAATGACATCGCCGAAGTCAAGGATCGGTAGGACAGTCAGTTTTACGAGGGTATGTTTGGCGGCATGAGTGAAGGAGGCTTTGTTGTGAAATAGGAAGCCGATTCTAGATTTAATGTTGGACACCTAGGTATTTGTAGTTGTCCACATATTCTAGGTCACAACCGTCCAGAGTAGTGATGCTAGTCGGGCGGGAGGTTGCGGGCAGCAATCGTTTGAAGAGCATGCACTTAGTTTTACTAGCATTTAAGAGCAGTTGGAGGCCACGGAAGGAGTGTTGTATGGCATTGAAGCTCTTTTATAATAATAATAATAATATATGCCATTTAGCAGACGCTTTTATCCAAAGCGACTTACAGTCATGGTTTGTGAGCACAGTCTCCAAAGAAGGGCCAGTGGTATACAGAATGGTGTCGTCTGTGTAGAGGTGGATCAGAGAATCACCAGCAGCAAGAGCGACATCATTGATATATACAGAGAAAAGAGTCGGCCCGAGAATTGAACCCTGTGGTACCCCCATAGAGACTGCCAGAGGTCCAGACAACAGGCCCTCCGATTTGAAACACTGAACTCTATCTGTGAAGTAGTTGGTGAACCAGGCAAGGCAGTCATTTGAGAAGCCAAGGCTACTGAGTCTTTCGATAAGAATGCTGTGATTGACAGAATCGAAAGCCTTGGCCAGGTCGATGAAGACGGCTGCACAGTACTGTCTTTTATCGATGGCGGTTATGATATCACTTAGGACCTTGAGCGTGGCGGAGGTGTTCCAATGTCCAGCTCGGAAACCAGATTGCATAGTGGAGAAGGTACGGTGGGAATCCACATGGTCGGTGATCTGATTATCAACTTGGCTTTCAAATATTTTAGAAAGGCAGGGCAGGATGGATATAGGTCTATAACAGTTTGGGTCTAGAGTGTCTCCCCCTTTGAAGAGGGGGATGACAGCGGCAGCTTTCCAATCTTTGGGAATCTCAGATGAAACAAAATAGAGGTTGAATAGGCTAGTAATAGGGGTTGCAACAATTTTGGCAGATAAATTTAGAAAGAGAGGGTCCAGATTGTCAACCCCAGCTGATTTGTAGGGATCCAGATTTTGCAAAACATTAGCTGTCTGGATTTGGGTGAAGGAGAAGCGAGGGGGGGTGGGAAAGTTGCCGCAGGGGGTGCTGAGATGTTGACCAGGGTAGGTGTAGCGAGGTGGAAAGCATGGCCAGCCGTGGAAAAATGCTTCTTTAAATGATCGATTGTCAAATCAAATCAAATGTTATTTGTCACATACACATGGTTAGCAGATGTTAATGCGAGTGTACATACACATGGTTAGCAGATGTTAATGCGAGTGTAGCGAAATGCTTGTGCTTCTAGTTCCGACAATGCAGTAATAACCAATGAGTAATCTAACCTAACAATTCCAAATCTACTACTGTTACAAGTGTAAAGGGATAAAGAATATGTACAGTACATAAAGATATATGAATGAGTGATGGTACAGAACGGCATAGGCAAGATGCAGTAGATCAAGTACAGTATATACATATGAGATGAGTAATGTAGGGTATGTAAACAAATTGGCATAGTTTAAAGTGGCTAGTGAAACATGTATTACATAAAGATGCAGTAGATGATATAGAGTACAATATATACATATACACTGCTTCAGCACACTCCGCAAAGCCGGATGTCCTAGTCATGTCTGAATCCTGGCTTAGGAAGGCCACCAAAAATCCAGAAATGTCCATCCCTAACTATAACATTTTCTGACAGGATAGAACTGCCAAAGGGGGCAAAATGGCAATCTGCTGCAGAGATAGGGAACTGTCACCACTGATAAATCTATGATAATTGAGAGGGTATAGTGGAGAGAATAGTAAGTTTTAAGTTCCTCGGCGTACACATCACAGACAAACTGAATTGGTCCACCCACACAGACAGCGTCGTGAAGAAGGAGCAGCAGCGCCTCTTCAACCTCAGGAGGCTGAAGAAATTTGGCTTGTCACCAAAAGCAATCACAAACCTCTACAGATGCACAATCGAGAGCATCCTGTCGGGCTGAATCACCGCCTGGGTATGGTAACTGCTCCGCCCACAACCGTAAGGCTCTCCAGAGGGTAGTGAGGTCTGCACAACGCATCACCGGGGGCAAACTACCTGCCCTCCAGGACACCTACACCACCCGATGTCACAGGAAGGCCATAAAAATCATCAAGGACAACAACCACCCGAGCCACTGCATGTTCACCCTGCTATCATCCAGAAGGCGAGATCAGTACAGGTGCATCAAAGCAGGGACCGAGAGACTGAAAAATAGCTTCTATCTCAAGGCCATCAGACTGTTAAACAGCCACCACTAACATTGAATCGCTGCTGCCAACACACTGACTCAACTCCAGCCACTTTAATAATGGAAATTCATGTAAAAATATCACTAGCCACTTTAAACAATGCTACTTAATATAATGTTTACATACCCTACATTACTCATCTCAACAAACTTAGGGAGGAGGATTCTAATGTTAACATGCGTGAAACCACTGCTTTTCCGGTTACAGAAGTCAACAAATGAGAGCGCCTGGGGAATGGGAGTGATGCTGGGGGCTGCACCGGTTAAACTCTGCATCACCAGAGGAACAAAGGAGGAGTAGGATAAGAGTATGGCTAAAGGCTAAAAGAACTGGTCGTCTAGTGTGTTCAGAACAGAGAAAAACGAGCAGGTTTCTGGGCGCGGAAGAATAGATTCAAGGCATAATGTACAGACAAGAGTATGGTAGGATGTGAGTACAGTGGAAATAAGCCTAGGCATTGAGTGACGTTGAGAGCGGTTTTGTCTCTAGAGGCACCATTTAAGCCAGGTGCAGTCACCGCCTGTGTGGGGGGTGTAACATAAGGACTAGCTAAGGTATATTGCGCAGGGCCGGGGGCTCTACAGTGAAATAAGATAAAAATTACTAACCAAAACCGCAATAGACAAGGCATATTTTGTCATTAGGGAGAGGCATGTGTAGCCAAGTGATCATAGGGTCCAGTGAGTAGCTAGGTGAGCTGGAGGCACGCCGATTCAGACAGCTAGCAGGCCGGGGCTGGCAGCAGGCTAGCAGATGGGCCTCAGGGGAACCTCGCAACGAGACAGTCTTATGAAATCCCCTCGGACGGTTACATTGGTAGACCAGTCGTGATGGATTGGCGGGGCTCCGTGTCGGCAGAAAAGGGTCCAGGCCAATTGGCAAAAGAGGTCATTGAAGCCCAGGGATTGCTTGATGGAATTTCTTCGGGTAGCCGTGAGAATGGCCTAGTTCAAGGCTAACTCCAGGCTAACTGGTGCTTGCTTCAAGACGTTAGATAGGAGTAGCCGCTCGGATAGCTGCCAGCTAGCTGCGATGATCCGCAGTAAATGTTCAGAGCTTGAGATAGGATTCCGGAGATGTGGTAGAGAGGAGCAGTCCGATATGCTCTGGGTAGATATCGCGCTGTGCAGGCTGGCAGGAGCTGCCTGGGCTGAGGTGATGACCGCTAGCTTCTGAAGGGGATTCCGGTTCAAAAGTGTAAAAAATATCAGATCCGTACCACATTGGGTGAGGCGGGTTGCAGAGTATGTTCAGTCCGTAGATGGAAAAATAATATACATATATACGAAGAAAAACAAACTATACAAGACAATCAAAACAGACATCCCCACTGCTACGCCATCTTGGAATATGTGACTGATACTGTATCACGTTGACATCTGTTTCTCTCTCCATCTCTTTCTTCATCTCTCTCTCTCTCTCTCTCTCTCTCTCTCCCCCTCTGCTCTCCACTTCTACCTTTCTGCCCCACTCCGATTCCACCCTCCAGTCGAGCCCAGACGGGACTCCCAGCTCCCCCCAGTCCCCTCAGCCAGACACAGACTCTCTGGAGAAACCCAAGCTAAAGGCTGGAGGATCAGTGGAGAGCCTCCGGAGCTCCCTCAGTGGACAAAGCTCCATGAGTAAGAACTGTGTGTGTGTGTGTGTGTGTGTGTGTGTGTGTGTGTGTGTGTGTGTGTGTGTGTGTGTGTGTGTGTGTGTGTGTGTGTGTGTGTGTGTGTGTGTGTGTGTGTGTGTGTGTGTGTGTGTGTGTGTGGTACAGTACACATTAAGACACAAGGGGGCACTGTCATTACATCTCTCTGGCAACATTCTTATACAGACTTAACCCCTTATCAAGCCTGCTGTGTCAGCTAGTATACATCTCATCATCATTGTTATGATCTGAACTCCAAGTTATAGCTCCGTGTCACAACCACACCTACTCCCATTGGAGGGTTCAGAGATGACATGTGACATCATCTGGGCCTATCTGGTGAAAGCTTCTTCTCACGTTGTGACTGACCATGATCTTACCCTGGCATGTGTTCAGACAACTTGCCTAGTTAAATAAGGTTAAAAAAAGATAGAAGTTGTCTGAACATATGTATAATTATTCTGTCTGTCTCTCGTGTCTTGAGGTTAGAGTTAGACTAAGGTCTGTGAGGGCTGGGTTGATGTTTATTTGTTAGTTAATGAGAGAGAGTGTCCCTTGTTGACTGGTGATGGCCTGGGCCCCTAGGGCCGGGGAGGCTGAGACACAAGCTAATTATTGAATAGGAAGGCTTTTTTCTCTGCTTCCTACACTCATCATTACAGATCAGACATCCAGAGAGACATCTATGGGTAGACAGCAGCACGTAATATACACACTGGCTACAAGTGATGGGCTGTTATTAATGTGTATTCACACATACTCTGGCTTTGTGTGAATAGATGAGTACATCTAACTCTCTCATTTAAAATAAATTGATGTTCACTTGCTCAGTTTCAAAACACTCAAATCACATGAGTATTGAATACATCTATTTGGATGATGTAAAATGTATATCTGTGTGTTCCAGGTGGTCAGACGGTCAGCACCACAGACTCGTCAGCCAGTAACAGAGAGAGTGTTAAGTCTGAGGATGGAGATGACGAGGAGCCTCCCTACAGAGGGCCCTTCTGTGGCAGAGCACGAGTACACACTGACTTTACCCCTAGCCCCTACGATTCCGATTCCCTCAAACTAAAGGTAACATACACTTACTCACCTCCACACGTATAAACACACAGTCCCTACGGTACTAATTCTCTCAAATGAAGGGCAACACATAGACACTTATTGACTCATAAGCACAACCCTGAATTCATATACACCCTCAACAGACACACACACACACACACACACACACACACACACACACACACACACACACACACACACACACACACACACACACACACACACACACACACACACACACACACACACACACACACACTTGATGAGTGATAGTTTTAGCGTTATCTCATGTGAATGTGTTTTGTGTCTTCCAGAAAGGGGATGTGATCGACATCATCAGTAAGCCACCCATGGGGACGTGGATGGGCCTGCTCAATAACAAGGTGGGCACCTTTAAGTTCATCTATGTGGACGTGCTGAGTGAAGAGGAGGAGAAGCCCAAGAGACCCGTGAGGAGAAGGAGGAAGGGAAGACCTCCCAAACCCACCTCTGTAGAAGAGCTGCTGGAACGCATCAACCTCAAGGTACACACTGGACACACACTCCTTTACACACAAACACACATGCATTTGTTTAACACACTCACAAACATGCACACGAATACACATACATACAACTCTATACAAACCTCACACACCAATGCTAAGGTGTTCTGTACACGGTGAATAGCAGTCCTGCAACTTCCCTCCTACAGTCAGAATCATATCCTAACCATCTAAAAAAATGTAAAAAAAACACCCTGCCTTTTCTGTCAACCACCCAGCCTAGGCAGCTCAGCCTCCCCAGGGAGAGAGCACCGTAGGTGGGCTGTTTCTGGATGAGCCCAGCCTGATGAAGCTCTGACATGACAGATTACAGACTAGGCTATGTCCCTGGCTCTCCCCTACTCAAGGACATAAGTAACATAACGGTACATTATCATTGCCTGGGCAGAGCAGAGACTATATTACAGGGTTGAAGACCTCCCATAAGTCTACTACTATCCTACTATATACAGTACATGTGCATCAAGGTACACATGTCATCTCCGTCGTCACATACGTAGTTGTGAGTTCGGGGAGTGGGAGAGCAGACTAAACACACAACCTCCTAAACCCACCATTAACAACTGGTGACCATGCGAAGACATTATACTGAGACTGTTCCACCTTGTTCTGTTTCTGTTTCATGTCACGCTCTGGATAAAGAGTGTTTTTGGCAAGTATTTATTTAGATTTCTCTTTTGTTTATTTAAAAGGAGAACTAGGGAAAAGGTTTTTGTCCAGATTTGGTTAGCGAGTTGAGATACATTTACTGATGCAGGTTTACTGGTGATTGAATCAAGGATACAGTATGTACACTTTAAAGTGACAAGAAAAAGCTGACTAACAAAAGTAAGAAGAGTAAGACGCCGTGATAACCTTGCTGACTAATTCTACATAAAACAGAGCTCATTGTGGTCAGGGCGTTGCTAAAAACACAACGACAAAGTGGAGTGCGCTTCGGAGTAGCCATCTTTTTTATATTTTGATCTATGTTTTCTCTTTTGAAATCTTCCATTTCAACTTGATTGTAGGGGTGTCTTGTAGCAAATGTGTTTTTACCTTCAAATATGCTTTTACCTTCAAATATGCTAGGATGTTACATGAAATACGAAGATCCTTCAAATGAGAAGGTTGTGTAGAGTAGTGGTCTTTGGTTTTGTCTCATCCTTCTTTATCTTAGCAGAAATAGAGCTGAAAGTCAGTTTTTGCTAAGGACGGAAGTCTCCGTGGTTACAGTGGTGACATGCAGTCTGTGTGTATTCTACCCTTTAGATGTGTGGGTTGGACAAAACTTTAGACTGAACCAGTTTCCACAATCTCCTTGTTGAAAGGGCTGAGATGTTAACTTTAGCTGTGCCTGTTCCGAAACACACAGAGGGTGTAGTGTGATATTTTAGACCGTGATTTCTGGTGTCCTCCCACCAAGAGATAACACCACAGGGTGTAATGACTAGCTTTGTGCTCTTGTTAAATTGTGTGTGTATCCTCCTTGTCGCCTGTGGTGAAAGGTGTGGTAGAGAATCTCCTCTACCTCATCCCTCTCTTTCCCACCCTTCCCAACTCTTCCCTCCTTTTCTGTAGCCACATTGGTCAATTTCTTTTACCTCATTGTGTATATTTTTGCAAGATTAACATTTTGCCCATGTCTTTGAAAACGGGTGCTAGGCCATTTTATCTGTTTAGCTTATAACAGTTACAGTCACGCAAGGGGTAGGAAAAAACTATCTGGAATCAGTTGTAAAGAACATGAGATAACCAGAGCCTCTCCCCCCCTCTCATCTTCTTTCTCATCGCCTCTCCTCCAGGAGCACATGCCTACCTTCCTGTTTAACGGTTATGAGGACCTGGACACCTTCAAGCTGCTGGAGGGGGAGGATCTAGATGAGCTCAACATCAAAGACCCTCAACACAGAGCTGTGCTGCTCACCGCTGTGGAGCTACTGCAAGAGTATGACAGTGAGTACACACACACACACATGAACTCATGTGCGCACGCACGCACGCACACACTCACACAAACCTTTCGCTCTGTCTGTTTGACTGCATTGTCTCTATGATTCCTACACTACATTGTTGTGTAAGTTTCTGTATATCTGACTATATGGTTTCTGTGTGTTGTGTGTGTCTGTAGGCAGCAGCGACCCTGAGCGGAGCGGCCTGTCAGGCTCTCAGGAGAAGCTGCTATCAGAGGGCCACATCCTGGTGGGCGACTCACCACGTGACTCTGGCTGCTATGAGAGCAACGAGAACCTGGAGAATGGTAATGACTAGCCTAGCATAGCTTTCCGATAATGGGATTAGCCTGGTGTTAGCCTAGCCTGGGCCTAGTCTAGCACTACAATGACTGTGGCTCCTATGATTCCTCTTCCACCTACTCTGCCATGCTATGCTTCTGCATTCTAACATGAACTATCCGTCATCACTCTCCATTGGACCAAGGCCAGCCAATCAAACCTCCACTCTTTATCCGCCATGTCTGTCAACTAGCTACACCAACTTCACACCCCCACTCACCTCCGCCCCACCTACCTGCGTAGTTTCTTTTTCTCATTGTCACTCCACTCTCTCTTTCCACTGCTCTCTCCATCTCCAGGCTGTCTCTTCACACCCCCACTCACCTCCACCCCACCTAGCTGCGTAGTGTCGTAGTGAGGGGAGTGATGCATCCCCCATCTCCTTTTTTCTGTTTCTTTTTCTCATTGTCACTCCACTCTCTCTTTCCACTGCTCTCTCCATCTCCAGGCTGTCTCTGTCTTCACTGCAGAAGCCCTATCCTAGGGGACAAGACTCTGACCCCCAGGCCTAGATCACTAGTCTACCCTACAATGAGGCCCTATGTACAAAGGGAACAACACCCCACATCTCAAATGCACCCAACTACTCTGGTCAACTCAATTCCAGTGCCGATGTTCCTCCCATCTCACAATGGACAGAGAACCCCTACTCCTCATCCTCCGCCCCAGGAGGTTGAGTGGTTGCTGGGAGACCAGTCCGATTATGACACGATGAGAGAGTGTTTCTTTTGAAAGGTGTTATTGTAAAAGCGGAGATCTTGTAAAGTATTAAGTCACTGCCCAATAATTGCCTGTAGTATGGCTCTGTAGGTGGTTCGGGAGTGGACCACTCTGCTTCCATTAGCCTAGTGCTGGCTCAATCTCTGTTCTACCTGCCATTTCAAGTCACGTAAAAAATGTCTTTATTTTCAATAATGACCATGTTACACAATGTGCCTAAACAACCCCCCAAAATCTTGGATTAAAATGTGTTTGTTTTTTATGATAGTGGATATATATAAAAAAGCATATTTTCTAATTATGGAAGTGTATTTCAGATATATATTTGTGAGAACGTTTAGTGTAAAGTTATAACTCCTTAAAAAGACTTGTTTTGCTTTCCGCCTAAAGTTGAGTTATCTTCAATCTTAACTCAAACCTTTGCTTGAATCATTGACTTCTCTGTCTATGTTTTCTCTCTGTTCTGTTCTATGTGTGTGTGTCATAACTGTTCTAAAAGATGTGCAATCTGCTACAGTAGAAATTTGAGTTGTGGAATAAACCACTTCTTTGATTGAAGTTACTTTGGCCTGCTTGCTTCATTTCATGTCTCCTCCTTTCTTCTTTGATTGAAGTTACTTTGGCCTGCTTGCTTCATTTCATGTCTCCTCCTTTCTTCTTTGATTGAAGTTACTTTGGCCTGCTTGCTTCATTTCATGTCTCCTCCTTTCTTCTTTGATTGAAGTTACTTTGGCCTGCTTGCTTCATTTCATGTCTCCTCCTTTCTTCTTTGATTGAAGTTACTTTGGCCTGCTTGCTTCATTTCATGTCTCCTCCTTTCTTCGTGTCTCTTTTTTCTCCATCTCAGTCGTTAACACTCCTCATTAGCTGCATAACATTCAGTGTACATTCTGCATTTTAATTTTGTTTTGTTTTAATTAATAAACTCTTCTTTCACTGTGCCTTTACTCAGTCGCTATGATAATCCAATCTGCATTATTCTGCCTCATAAATTCTCTACTACAGCCATACAGATGTAGGATCTTAATTTGATCAACCTGTTGCAGGAAAATTTCCTGCAATCCAGGACATTTTAAACTTGTCGTGGTTTAAAATGTACTGGGAAGTTTGTCATTTTGTCATTTCTATTCATTTCCACAAAATGTATCCTACAAAAATGTCCATCAATTACAATCCACATAATAATTCACATTTTCTGTTGACGCGGGATTATTTTCCTGCTGTAGCAAACTGGCTCAAATTAAGATTTTACATCTGTACCTGTCTTAACCATCCTCTTGCATGCATTAGGACTTTATATATACAGTACCAGTCAAAAGTTTGGACATGTCACCTTTCATAGTGATCGGAGACAGGCGCAGTAGCCACCCTTTGCCTTGATGATAGCTATGCACACTCATGGCATTCTCATATAAAATATATTTTGATTTGTTTAACACTTTAACACTACCTGTAGTGTCATGTGGTCGAAGGCCGAGCAGTTGCCATACCAGGCAGTGATGAACCATGCTCTTGATGGATGCAGCTCGATGCAGCTGTAGAACTTTTTGAGGATCTGAGGACCCATGCCAAATCTTTTCAGTCTCCTGAGAGGGAATAGGCGTTGTCGTGCCCTCTTCACGACGGTCTTGGTATGTTTGGACCATGATAGTTTGCTGGTGATGTGGACACCAAGGAACTTGAAGCTCTCAACCTGCTCCACTACAGCCACGTCGATGAGAATGGGGGCGTTCTCAGCACTCCTTTTCCTGTAGTCCACAATCATCTCCTTTGTCTTGATCACGTTGAGGGAGAGGTAGGTATCCTGGCACCACACTGCCAGGTCACTGACCTCCTCCCCTAAAAGCTGTCATCGGCAAACTTAATGATGGTGTTGGAGTCGTGCTTGGCCATGCAGTAATGGGTGAGCAGGGAGTATGGGAGGGGACTGAGCACGCACCCCTGGGGGTGGCCTGTCAGGAAGTCCAGGATCCAGTTGCAGAGGGGGGTGTTTAGTCCCGGGGTCCTGAGCTTAGTGATGAGCTTTGAGGGCACTATGGTGTTGAATGCTGAGCCATAGTCAATGAGTAGCGTTCACACGTAGGTGTTCCTTTTGTCCAGGTGGGAAAGGGCAGTGTGGAGTGCAATAGAGATTGCGTCCTCTGTTGGATCTGGTTTGCAAATTGGAGTGGGTCTAGGGTTTTTTGGATAATGGTGTTGATGTGGGCCATGACCAGCCTTTCAAAGCACTTCATGGCTACAGACATGTAGGCAGTGTTCTTGGGCACAGGGACTATGGTGGTGTGATTGAAACATGTTGGTATTACAGACTCGGTTAGGGACAAGTTGAAAATGTCAGTGAAGTAATTTGCCAGTTGGTCAGCGCATGCTTGGAGTACATGTCCTGGTAATCTGTCTGGCCCTGCGGCCTTGTGAATGTTGACTTCTTTAAAGGTCTTACTCACATCGGCTAACGAAAGCGTGATCACACAATCACACAGTCGTCCGGAACAGCTGGTGCTCTCATGCATGCTTCAGTGTTGCTTTCCTCGAAGCGATCATAGCAATATTTTATCTTGTGTCACTGGGCACCTCGCAGCTGGGCTTCCCTTTGTAGTTCATAATAGTTTGCAAGTCCTGCCACATCCTCGGAGTTGGTGCAGTACGATTCAATCTTAGTCCTGTATCTACCCTTTGCCCGTTAGGTGGCTCGAGGGTCTAGCGAGATTTCTTATAAGCTTCCGTGTTAGAGTCTCGCTCCTTGAAAACGGCAGCTCTACCCTTTAGCTCAGTGCGGATGTTGCCTGTAATCCATGGCTTCTGGTTGGGGTATGTACGTACAGTCACTGTGGGGGCGACGTCATCGATTAACGAAGCCAGTGACTGATGTGGTGTACTCCTCAATGCCATCGGAAGAATCCCGGAACACATGTAACATATATTCCAGTCTGTGCTAGCAAAAGAGTCATGTAGCTTAGAATCTGCGTCATCTGACCACTTCCATATTGAGCGAGTCACTGGTACTTCCTGCTTTAGTTTTTGTAAGCAGGAATCAGGAGGATAGAGTTATGGTCAGACTTGCCAAATGGAGGGTGAGGGAGACACATCTCTGTGTGTGGAGTAAAGGTGGTCTAGAGTTTTTTTCCCTCTGGTTGCACATGTAACATGCTGGTAGACATTAGGTAAAACGGATTTAAGTTTCCCTGCATTAAAGTCGCCAGCCACTAGGAGTGCCACCTCTGGATGAGCATTTTCTTGTTTACTTATGGCCTTATACAGCTCGATGAGTGTGGTTTTAGTTCCAGAATCGGTTTGTCGTGGTAAATAGACAGCTATGAAAAATATAGAAGAAAACTCTGTTGGTAAATAGTGTGGTCTACAGCTTATCATGAGATACTCTACCTCAGGTGAGCAAAACCTTGAGACTTCCTTAATATTAGATTTTGTGCACCAGCTGTTATTTACAAATAGACACAGACCGCCACCCCTTGTCTTACCGGGGGCAGCTGTTCTATCTTTCCGATACACAGAACCCAGCCAGCTGTATGTTATCCATGTTGTTGTTCAGCCACGACTCAGTGAAACATAAGATATTACAGTTTTGAATGTCATGTTGGTGGGTTAGTCTTGATTGGAGCTCAACTATTTTATTATCCAATGATTGCACGTTCTCTAATAGGACTGATGGTAGAGGCACCCCGACTTACGTCCGCGATATCTCCGTCTCTTCCTCATGCGAATGACAGGGATTTGGGCCTTGTCGGGTGTCTAAAGTAAATCCTTTGCGTCCTACTCATGTGTATAGACATATATACTGCAAAGGATTTACAGTATATATATATATATATATATATATATATATATATATGTGTGTGTGTGTGTGTAAATCCTTTGCGTCCGACTCGTGTGTGTGTGTGTGTGTATATATATATATAAATAATTATATACACACACACACACGAGTCGGACGCAAACGATTTACTTCAGACAACCGACAAGGCTCACATCCCTGTCATATATATATATATATATACTGTAGATATATATTGGACATGGTCTTCAGAGCATAACTTTTACATAATTGTGATCCACTTTGAATTGTCATACTTGTTTCTCCGGACATTACAATGAGCTACAAAGAGAAAACTACAAACTATCACAAAGAATCAGCATTGCTCAGTGTCTGTGTTTAAACATTGATTTATTTTGAAAAGCAGACATCTGACTTTGGGGTCAATATTTATTTATTATGCCCTGATAGTAAGTCTTTAATATATATTAAACAAATGATTGGAAGCTAGCCTGAGATAGGGGATAGCTGGGACAAATATCAGTCAACATTTTGGGTGAAATTGGCAGTAACAAGCACATTGAAACACCACATTAACTTCAATGACGTCAGACTGACTTCAATCTGCATCAATCTTTTAATGCTGTCCAGATTAGTAGAGATAAATGAGTGATTTGTGTATGATGTGTGTGTCATTTCACTATTCATTATTGCATGAGGCTTGCCATGCGGTATCTAGTGCTCTTTTACACACGTGTTCATGTTGTTCCAATAAGCCATGATGGTAAATTGGCCTCTAACCTCCTACTTTTATACCTGCGTCTGAAATTGTATTATGATAATAGCACCATTGGGAATAAGAAAGTATAGTCCTCCATAGAACTGGGACCATAAACTGAAAATGATCTGCACTGACCATCATGGACATTTTGTTGATATCGTTCATAGCGATGAATAACCTACAGGGTTATGAAATGAAGAACTTTTGCAAATATGGGTGATTGTTAAAGGATAGTTTGGGATTTTCCCCAGAGTCAGATAAAGTCGTGGGTACCATTTTTATGTCTCTGCGTCCAGTATGAAGGAAGTAAGATGTAGTATCGCCAGCTAATGCTAACTAGCTTAACGCAACGACTGGAAGGTGTAGGGTTTGAATGGTAATATAAATAAATACTGTGGTGCACATTGTTATGAACATATCATTCTACATATCGGTATCATGATAATTCAGTCAATTACATTTTGCTATGGATTTTTGTCCATATCGCCCAGCTCTAGTACTCCACATCTCCCCCACTTGGCAGTATTGCACTCATAAGGCTATAATCACAAAAAATATAATTTTCTTGTTGTTGTTATTACTCTAGCTAGTTCACCGTAACGCATTCTAGTTTTGTCTTAGCTATGTCATACCCACATTAACATGTGGTGTAAGTAGAATATGCAGTATGACATGGATTTATACTGTAACATGCATGTTTTCATGCTTTCTACTGACAGATAAGCCATGACCCTGAGTCCAACTGTACTCTTAATCATGATCAACATTCTGATGTATAAGGCTGTGGGTCAGAGGCTGAACAATAGAAGAGGAACACTTCAGTGTCACAGCTGTAAAGCTCTGTGTGTGAACGGGATTGTTTCAGATTCACATGTCCTCTTAGAGGAAGTTCACATTCACAGCTGTAAAGCTCTGTGTGTGAACGGGATTGTTTCAGATTCACATGTCCTCTTAGAGGAAGTTCACATTCACAGCTGTAAAGCTCTGTGTGTGAACGGGATTGTTTCAGATTCACATGTCCTCTTAGAGGAAGTTCACATTCACAGCTGTAAAGCTCTGTGTGTGAACGGGATTGTTTCAGATTCACATGTCCTCTTAGAGGAAGTTCACATTCACAGCTGTAAAGCTCTGTGTGTGAACGGGATTGTTTCAGATTCACATGTCCTCTTAGAGGAAGTTCACATTCACAGCTGTAAAGCTCTGTGTGTGAACGGGATTGTTTCAGATTCACATGTCCTCTTAGAGGAAGTTCACATTCACAGCTGTAAAGCTCTGTGTGTGAACGGGATTGTTTCAGATTCACATGTGCTCTTAGAGGAAGTTCACATTCACAGCTGTAAAGCTCTGTGTGTGAACGGGATTGTTTCAGATTCACATGTGCTCTTAGAGGAAGTTCACATTCACAGCTGTAAAGCTCTGTGTGTGAACGGGATTGTTTCAGATTCACATGTGCTCTTAGAGGAAGTTCACATTCACAGCTGTAAAGCTCTGTGTGTGAACGGGATTGTTTCAGATTCACATGTCCTCTTAGAGGAAGTTCACATTCACAGCTGTAAAGCTCTGTGTGTGAACGGGATTGTTTCAGATTCACATGTGCTCTTAGAGGAAGTTCACATTCACAGCTGTAAAGCTCTGTGTGTGAACGGGATTGTTTCAGATTCACATGTGCTCTTAGAGGAAGTTCACATTCACAGCTGTAAAGCTCTGTGTGTGAACGGGATTGTTTCAGATTCACATGTCGTCTTAGAGGAAGTTCACATTCACAGCTGTAAAGCTCTGTGTGTGAACGGGATTGTTTCAGATTCACATGTCCTCTTAGAGGAAGTTCACATTCACAGCTGTAAAGCTCTGTGTGTGAACGGGATTGTTTCAGATTCACATGTCCTCTTAGAGGAAGTTCACATTCAAAGCTGATAGTGATCAATTTAAAATGCTATACAAATGGCACAGAACCCATAGTGACATGAAACCCATTACATCCAATACATGCAGTAAGTACACCTTAGTATCAGTTCTCAGTTTTGTTATGTCCCTATCGAAGTCTGTTTTAGTTCAAAGTCTGGGGATATGTTTATGCAACCGTTCCCAGCTCTAAAATGAAGAGGGATATGTTTTACTATGTTTCAGGCAAGACCAGGAAGACATCTCGCTCCAACCGCTCCTCTGCGGGCCTCCAGTCCCCAGACTACCCCACCCTGCCCATGACCCAGTCCACTGAGGCCCTGCAGCAGAGCAAACTGGAGCGCACAGCCAAGTTCACAAAGCACTTCTTCCTCAAGCCCACCCTGAGGGGCTTCAGCCTGCTGGGGCTGAGGAAGGGCCCCCGCCGGACCCCCATGCCGGCCAGCCGCAGCTGTGAGGACCTGGACGGGCCCCCGGAGGCTACCGGCCCCCAGGCCTGGAAGAGATCCCACTCCCTCGGGGACCTCCACTGGGAGCAGGCCTTCGACCAGAAGAAGGACTACAGCCTGGAGGTCAAGCCCGCTAAAGGTGTCTCCAAGTCGGGTAACAGCAGCAGGGAGAATGGCCTCCAGGGTCATGGAGATGGGAGTTCATCACTGGCTCAGAATGGAGGGAGTGCTGTGAGCCCGAAAGGGCGTTCTGACCAACCCCCTGTGCCCTCCCAGCTGCCCCTCAGACCCCCCTGTCCCACCGCCCCGCTTCCCCAGCCCCAGGAGACCCTCCCCAGGCCTCCTGAACCCCAGCTGAGGGAGAGGAGCATCCGGACTCACCCCAAAAAGCCCCCAGTGCCCCCTCCCGTTCCAGTCAAGAAATCCAAGGAGCGCCTGGCCAATGGGATACGCCACCGCTCCCTTGTCCTTTCCTCCCCCACTCATTCCTATACCTCCACCCACTCTCATCCCCCCAGCCCTGTCAACAGCAGCCCCAGTGCTCCAGCCCTCCCCAGTAAGGCCTCCAGTACCCCTGCCTCCCCTTCTCCAGCCTCCCCTGCCTCCACCACCACCGGCTGTCCAGAGCCAGAGGAACCAGGCACCCCCCCAGCCGTGCCCCCTCCCTGGTTGTCTGACCTGCCCGAGACGGCCTGCCCTCAGGCTCAGATCCAGGGCGGTGGTGGCAAGATGGCGGTGGCCAGGAAGGTGTCCTATGCTAAAATGGCAGTCGATCTCCACAGTGTGCTGGAGCAGAGACTGGAGGCCGAAGGCATCGACCTCACAGAGGAACCCTACTCAGACAAAGTCAGTTACCACCACAGCCTGTATCTATGGTTATGTACCTGTTATTACTGTGTAGAATACACACACACACCCATCCACCACAGCCTGCTTCTATGGTTATGTTCCTGTTATTACTGTGTAGAATACACACACACACAACCTCCACATCCTCACTCACACTCACAGGCCAGTTTGTCACAGCTAGGGGTTATACAGGACACACGTAGATGTGGGTATGCTTCTTTAAGACCATCTCACAACTAAAGAAATGGAAAAAAAAACTTTAAAAAACATTGCAGATTGGACCACTGGCCCACTCTGTGAGAGAGTACATTAGAAGTCAGTGTAGGAATCTACTAAAGGACACACTCCAGGTCAATAAATACATTATTAGAAGCATTAGAAGGTTGTGTTTTTGTCTCCTGGCCGTCAAGGCCTTTTGATTCTCCGTTTTGATTACTGCACTCAGACATAACAAGACTGTATCCTGTATCCTGTCATATGGCTCTCGCTTCCTGTCAACAGTGGCAGTGGGTTGCTTTGGTATCCATACAGCAGAAAGAAAGATAGAAAGATAGAGAGAAAAAGAAAAAAGAGGGTGCAGAGAGAGCTAGACAAGGAAGGGAAAATATTCTGTAGGAGGCTGAAGCTCAGTGAAGGCAGGCGGCTTGGGGTTATTAAACAGTCAGACACCGTGCCGGAACCAGCACGCGCTGCAGTGCAGAGACACTGTCCAGTCACTAGGGGTGCCGTCTTCAGAGAAGGGCTTTGTTAGTTTCAGACAGGATACTTGGCTGTGGCTCTACATCTACATACACTCTCCATCTCTCTATTCCTTCACCCTGAGTGGCCTCCGGTCCAGGTTGGCTGGGTTGTCCTGGACTGAACATGACTCCAGGTGTCTGGAGCTTTTGACAGAGAGAGAGAGAGTTTTAAAAGTTTTCCCCCACTGAATTCCCTTTTATTCTCTGTTCATGCATGGCAACCATTGGCTAGTCTAGTCCAGCTATGACATGTTATGGGATCTCCCGCATCGTTTGCGTGTCTCTGTAACTGAGCTTATCTCACAGCCAATGGGCTCGTCAGTTGGCCAGTGTTTTGACTCGTTATTTCACATTATTAGTCTACTTCAATCCCTCATGAACAGACAGAAACTGGGCCTCTCCAGACTCATAATGTTTAAATGAGCAAATAAAGTGAGAGAGCTAGCTCCTACATCAGCCCCTGGTGTCTGAGCTGTTCGAAAACATTCAGTTCTTGTAGAGACTTAGGTTGACAAACTGTGACCGTAGTCAATAAAAGTGCACAGTACAGTCTGCATTTTGTGTTTAGATCTGTGACTTTATGGTGTTGACTGGGGCCGACAGACATTTCTATTTAAACGGAGCGAGGAGTCACTATGGTTTCTGATTGGCTTGTCTAATCTGGGCGTAGGCTGTGGGGGAGAGAATTCCACTAGCCCTTTGAAATATGGGCTTAAGTTTTCTCTGCCTAGCATCCCAGATTTATTACAGATTTACTTCAGGTCATGGTTACATAGGGTTTTCATGGTTGGGGTTTTAGTATCAGTATTGAGTTGTTGTGCCCACAGGGATAGGGTATCTATCAATGGAAGCCACTTCTCCTAATGTGCATGAGTTCTCATGCCAACATTTTTCAAGTGTGTATGCGTGTCCGCGTGTTTGTTTGTGTGTATGCATTTGTCTGTGTCCCTCTCCTACTCTCCCCACTCATCCATAGTCTCTCTCTCTCCATTTCTCTCTCCCTCCAGCATGGTCGGTGTGGTATCCCCCAGCCCCTGATGCAGCGCTACAGTGAGGACTTGGAGCAGCCAGTGAAGGATGTGGCCTCCAACATGGACCAGGTTCGCGTCAAGCAGCTCCGTAAGCAGCACCGCATGGCTGTGAGTACTTTATGGGACAGATTCAATAAGCATTTACATGGTCTTCAAATCAAAGTCAATTTGTCACATGCGCCGAATACAACACGTGTAGGTAGACCTTACAGTGAAATGCTTACTTACAAGCCGTTAACCAACAATGCAGTTTTAAGAATATACTTACAAAAGTCGACCAGGGCAAAGTTAGCACCTGTTCTTTTCCTCTAATGATATGTTTAATACATGCTTTTACTGTAGTGGGCTAAATCAATTGGTAGTATTAAACAAATATGGTCTAAGAAGACACCTGTACCAAATCAAATCACATTTTATTGGTCACATACACATATTTAGCAGATGTTATTGCAGGTGTAGTGAAATGCTTGTGTTCCTAGCTCCAACAGTGCAGTAGTATCCAACAATTCACAAAAATACACACAAATTTAAAAGTAAAATAACGGAATTAAGAAATATATAAATAATGTCAGAGTGGCATTGACTAGAATACAGTAGAATAGAGTATGTACATATGAAATGAGTAAAACGGTATGTGAACATTATTAGATATAGAGAGATAGAATTGAAATGTATTACATTTTGAGTTTGCATCCCAATAATACACTTAATATACGGTGCATTCGGAAAGTATTCAGACCCCTTCCCTTTTTCCACATTATGTTACTTTACAGCCTTATTCTGAAATCAATTAAATTACATTTTTTTAAATTAAAAAATCTCCATCAATATACACACAATACCCCATCAGGACAAAGCGAAAACAGGTTTTTAGAAATTTTAGTAAATTGATTAAAGCATTTTAAGCATATGTATTCAGACCCTTTGCTATGAGTGTAACGCCGTTCGTCTGTTGAAAGAGAGTCGGACCAAAATGCAGCGTGGTGCTTACTCATGTTCTTTAATGAAATAACTATATATATACAAAACAACAAACGGAACGAGAAAACCTATCACAGCCTATCTGGTGAACACTACAAAGAGACAGGAACAATCACCCACAAAAACACTCACAGAATATGGCTGCCTAAATATGGTTCCCAATCAGAGACAACGAGAATCACCTGACTCTGATTGAGAACCGCCTCAGGCAGCCATAGACTACGTCGACGCCCCACAAAACCCAAAGACAAAAAACACACCACAGTAACCCATGTCACACCCTGGCCTGACCAAATATATAAAGAAAACACAAAATACTAAGACCAAGGTGTGACAGAACCCCCCCCGCCCTAAGGTGCGGTCTCCCGGACGCACCTCAAAACCATAGGGAGGGTCCGGGTGGGCGTCTGTCCATGGTGGCGGCTCCGGCTCGGGACATGGACCCCACTCCATAAATGTCATAGTTCCTCCCCTTCGCGTCCTGGGATAGTCCACCCTCGCCGAATACCATGGCCTAATAGTCCTCACCCAGAACCCCACTGGACTGAGGGGCCGCTCGTGACTGAGGGGCAGCTCGGGACTGAGGGGCAGCTCGGGACTGAGGGGCAGCTCGGGACTGAGGGGCAGCTCGGGACTGAGGGGAAGCTCGGGACTGAGGGGCAGCTCGGCACTGAGGGGCAGCTCAGCACTGAGGGGAAGCGCAGCACTGAGGGAAATTCCAGCACTGAGGGAAAGCCCAGCACTGAGGGAAAGCTCAGCACTGAGAGAAAGCTCAGCACTGAGAGGAAGCTCAGGCAGGTAGTTGGCTCCGGCAGAGTCTGGTTGACTGGCAGATCTGGAAGAGTCTGGTTGACTGGCAGATCTGGAAGAGTCTGGTTGACTGGCAGATCTGGAAGAATTTGGTTGACTGGCAGATCTGGAAGATCATGGCTGACTGGCGGATCTAGCTGCTCTAGCTGCTCCATGCAGACTGGCAGCTCTGGCTGCTCCATGTAGACTGGCAGCTCTGGCTGCTCCATGCAGACTGGCATCTCTGGCTGCTCCATGCAGACTGGCAGCTCTGGCTGCTCCATGCAGACTGGCAGCTCTGGCTGCTCCATGCAGATTGGCAGCTCTGGCTGCTCCATTTAGAAAACTGGCAGCTCTGGCTGCTCCATGCAGACTGGCAGCTCTGGCTGCTCCATGCAGACTGGCAGCTCTGGCTGCTCCATGCCGACTGACAGCTCTGGCTGCTCCATGCAGACTGGCAGCTCATGCTGCTCCATGCAGTCTGACAGCTCAGGCTGCTCCATGCAGGCTGACAGCTCTGGCTGCTCCATGCAGACTGGCAGCTCTGGCTGCTCCATGCAGTCTGGCAGCTCAGGCTGCTCCGAACAGGCAGGAGGCTCCGGCAGCGCTGTAGAGGAGGAAGGCTCTGGAAGCGCTGAACAGGCGGGAGACTCTGACAGCGCAGGAGAGGAGGAAAACACTGGCTGCGCTGAACAGGCGGGAGGCTCCAACAGCGCTAGAGAGAAGGATGGCTCTGGCTGTGCTGAACAGGCGAGGCGCGCTGAAGGCCTGGTGCGTGGTGCTGGAACTGGTGGTACTGGATCGAGGACACGCCCAGGAAGCCTGGTGCGGGGAGCTGCCACCGGCGGACTGGTGTTTGGAGGTGGCTCTGGATAGACCGGACCGTGCAGGCGCACTGGAGCTCTTGAGCACCGAACCTGCCCAACCTTACCTGGCTCGATGCCCACTCTAGCCCGGCCAATACGAAGAGCTGGTATGAACCGCACCAGGCTATGCACCCGCACTGGAAACACTGTGCGCTCCATAGCATAACACGGTGCCTGCCCGGTCTCTCTAGCCCCCCGTTAAGCACAGGGAGTTTGCGCAGGTCTCCTACCTGGCATAGCCATACTCCCTGTAAGCCTCCCCCCAATACATTTTTGGGGCTGACTCTCAGGCTTCCATCCACGTCGCCGTGCTGCCTCTTCATACCAGCGCCTCTCCTCTTTCCCCGCCTCCAGTTCTTCCTTGGGGCGGCGATATTCTCCAGGCTGAGCCCATGGTCCTTTTCCGTCCAGTATCTCTTCCCAAGTCCAGAAGTCCTTTGAACGCTGCTCCTCACGATTAACAGGGGGAGTTGGCTCAGGTCTGTCTCCTGACTCTGCCATACTCTCCCTGAGCCTCCCCCCAATACATTTTTGGGGCTGCTTTTCGGGCTTCCTTGCCAACCGTGTTCCCTCGTATCGTCGGCTCCTATCTCCGGCTGCCTCTGCTCTCCTAAGTGCCTCCACCTGTTCCCATGGGAGGCGATCTCTTCCGGCCAGTATCTCCTCCCAAGTGTAACAACCTTTGCCATACAACACGTCTTCTCATGTCCATTCCTCCTTTCGCTGCTCCTGCTGTCGCTGCCTGTTACCACGCCGCTCGGTCCGGGTGTGGTTGGTGATTCTGTAACGGCGTTCGTCTGTTGAAAGAGAGTCGGACCAAAATGCAGCGTGGTGCTTACTCATGTTCTTTAATTAAATAACTATATATATACAAAACAACAAACGGAACGAGAAAACCTATCACAGCCTATCTGGTGAACACTACACAGAGACAGGAACAATCACCCACAAAAACACTCACAGAATATGGCTGCCTAAATATGGTTCCCAATCAGAGACAACGAGAATCACCTGACTCTGATTGAGAACCGCCTCAGGCAGCCATAGACTATGTCGACGCCCCACAAAACCCCAAGACAAAAAACACACCACAATAACCCATGTCACACCCTGGCCTGACCAAATATATAAAGAAAACACAAAATACTAAGACCAAGGTGTGACAATGAGACTCCAAATTGAGCTCAGGTGCATCCTGTTTCTATTGATCATCCTTGAGATGTTTCTTCAACTTGTTTGGAGTCCACCTGTGGTAAATTAAATTCATTGGACATGATTTGGAAAGGCACACACCTGTCTGTATAAGGTCCTACAGTTAACAGTGCATGTCAGAGTAAAAACCAAGCCATGAGGTTGAAGGAATTGTCCGTAGAGCTCCGAGACAGGATTGTGTTGAGATCTGGGGAAGGGTACCAAAACATTTCTGCAGCATTAAAGGTACCCAAGAACACAGTGGCCTCCATCATTCTTAAATGGAAGAAGTTTAGAACCACCAAGACTCTTCCTAGAGCTGGCCACCCGGCCAAACTGAAACAATCGGGGGAGAAGGGTCAGGAAGGTGACCAAGAACCTGATGGTCACTCTGACAAAGATCCAGAGTTCCTCTGTGGAGATGGGAGAGTCTTCCAGAAGGACAACCATCTGTGCAGTACTCCACCAATCAGGCCTTTATGGTAGAGTGGCCAAACTGAAGCCTCTCCTCGGTAAATGACTGCCAACTTGGAGTTTGCCAAAAGGCAACTAAAGGACTCTCAGACCATGAGAAACAAGACTCACTATTTTTGTAAATTTGCTAAAAATTCTAAAAGCCTGTTTTTGCCTTGTCATTATGGGGTATTGTGTGTAGATTTATGAGAGGGAAAAACGATTTAATCCATGTTAGAATACGGCTGTAATTTGACAAAATGTGGAAAAAGTCAAGAGGTCTGAATACTTTTCCAATGCACTGTATATCACAGAAGACTGAAATATAATACAACTGTTTGACATAGAAACACCAGATTTTCTGAGTGTGTTTTTATTTATTTATCAATTATGAAATTATAAAAAATATTAATAAAATTGCACCCGTGAGGCCACTAGAGGGCGATTTGATCATTTTGTTTATTTATTTCACCATTATTTAACCAGGTAGGCAAGTTGAGAACAAGTTCTCATTTACAATTGCGACCTGGCCAAGATAAAGCAAAGCAGTTCGACACATACAACGACACAGAGTTACACATGGAGTAAAACAAACATACAGTCAATAATACAGTATAAACAAGTCTATATACGATGTGAGCAAATGAGGTGAGATAAGGGAGGTAAAGGCAAAAAAGGCCATGGTGGCAAATTAAATACAATATAGCAAGTAAAACACTGGAATGGTAGATGCAATGGAAGAATGTGCAAAGTAGAAATAAAAATAATGGGGTGCAAAGGAGCAAAATTAATTAATTAATTAAATACAGTAGGGAAAGAGGTAGTTGTTTGGGCTAAATTTTTGGTAGGCTATGTACAGGTGCAGTAATCTGTGAGCTGCTCTGACAGTTGGTGCTTAAAGCTAGTGAGGGAAATAAGTGTTTCCAGTTTCAGAGATTTTTGTAGTTCGTTCCAGTCATTGGCAGCAGAGAACTGGAAGGAGAGGCGGCCAAAGAAAGAATTGTTTTGGGGGTGACTAGAGAGATATACCTGCTGGAGCGTGTGCTACAGGTGGGAGATGCTATGGTGACCAGCGAGCTGAGATAAGGGGGGACTTTACCTTGCAGGGTCTTGTAGATTACATGTAGCCAGTGGGTTTGGCGACGAGTATGAAGCGAGGGCCAGCCAACGAGAGCGTACAGGTCGCAGTGGTGGGCAGTATATGGGGCTTTGGTGACAAAACGGATTGCACTGTGATAGACTGCATCCAGTTTGTTGAGTAGGGTATTGGAGGCTATTTTGTAAATGACATCGCCAAAGTCGCGGATTGGTAGGATGGTCAGTTTTACAAGGGTATGTTTGGCAGCATGAGTGAAGGATGCTTTGTTGCGAAATAGGAAGCCAATTCTAGATTTAACTTTGGATTGGAGATGTTTGATATGGGTATGGAAGGAGAGTTTACAGTCTAACCAGACACCTAAGTATTTGTAGTTGTCCACGTATTCTAAGTCAGAGCCTTCCAGAGTAGTGATGTTGGACAGGCGGGTAGGTGCAGGCAGCGATCGGTTGAAGAGCATGCTTTTAGTTTTACTTGCATTTAAGAGCAATTGGAGGCCACGGAAGGAGAGTTGTATGGCATTGAAGCTTGCCTGGAGGGTTGTTAACACATTGTCCAAAGAAGGGCCAGAAGTATACAGAATGGTGTCGTCTGCGTAGAGGTGGGTCAGAGACTCACCAGCAGCACAACACAACACATTTGACTACAGGAAAGGTTACTACGGTGTCATTGCTATGTTTTATGTATATTTATGTATTATTATTACACAAAATTCCTAAATGTTTTTCCCGGTATTCCTCAGATCCCGTTTGGAGGTTTGACAGAGATGTGCAGGAAGCCACTCTCCCCAGGTCACGTGAGCACCGTCTCAGATTGGCTCGTGTCCATCGGCCTACCCATGTACGCCACACCGATGGCAGCTGCGGGATATGACACGTTGGGACGTGTGTCCTCTCTCACAGAGAGTGGCGTGTGGGAAGCGGGGGTGCGGGACGAGAGGCACGTCCGTAGACTTGTGAGCGAGGCCCGATTGGTCAGCACACACAGAGACGGACAGTCGTAACCGTGACAGTGGAGCCCATGCAGGTGTAACCGTGACAGTGGAGCCCATGCAGGTGTAACCGTGACAGTGGAGCCCATGCAGGTGTAACCGTGACAGTGGAGCCCATGCAGGTGTAACCGTGACAGTGGAGCCCATGCAGGTGTAACTGAGACAGTTGAATGGCTATGGCACAGTTGAGACTAAATGCAGAACTGAATAACTGTGAACGTGACCACAGCACAGCTTCCAGCACCTATTGAGACTTTTGACTGGACTACGGAGGGCGGGTGGTTTGCAGTTGCAGCCCAGCTAATGCTTGAGACTTATGAGCAGCAACCTGTTCTTAGGCCCCCGTCTTTATCAATCTGTCTCTCTCTCTTTCTATTCCTGTCTTTCAGATGTTTACGGTGAGATTGTTCCGACTGCCGAGAACAGTTATCAGATGCCTTTAAAACTGACTGTTCCCTTCTGAAACATCCCCCCCAGTCTTAAAATACTGAGAACTGCCTTTGAGGAAATTAGCACACTTTTCTTAGACTCTTTTTTTTGACTCTCCTTTTAAAGACTAAATGATGTTTTTTTTCTGTGTTTCAGAAGTGCTTGATTTGTATCTCTTGTGCAAAGAGAAAAGCACTAGAGAGTAGTGAGAGGATGTAGCTTGGCCAAAGCAATTTCTTTCAATGTGCAGATTTCACCTTTGTCGTTAATCCCATTGCTAAATGCTACAGTAGATTGGAGAACATGGTTTATTGCAGATAACACAACAACAACAAATAACACAAAACATGAAATAGGCAAATATTGCTGTTATATTAAGATTTAAAATCCTTATTTTCTATCATGCTATAGTGTTTTTGTAATATACTGTACCATATATTTTAATTTCAAGGTGTTTTTACAGTATGTGTTCAATAAGTATTGTGTGTCTGCTTTGTGGAATGTCAAAGTCTGAATGTCAGTCATTGTAAGTATAAACAGTCGGACAGATCTCGACATGAGTTTATACAGTATTTCAGATTATATTGCAGATTTCTTGGTTGCATGTAATCCTCCAATATGTAGGTCCTTACAACAACACTATCTACACAGTACCGCTCTAATAATCTTCCATGGGAGATCAGCTTTTCTTTGCAGACAATATCGTCTCCATATATCTATCCAGGCGGATTTTAAGTTGCCTTACCATTATGTTAAAAACAATTAGATGAATACGTATTCATGTACTCAGCGTTATAAAAACAGCAGGCATTTCAACCCCCATCTTTGACTAAGGCTTGATTCCTCAAAGCCTCACCGGGCCAATATGTTTTGAATGTGCTTGTAATGACAGTGATTGTTAGTAGAAGACACACACACATGCACACACACGCTAGCAGCCACATAGCTCTGTCGGTAGTGTCCTTGCTGTTCTTGTTAAGCACAGATGTTGATCCACATGAAGTCTAATTTAAACACAGTGTTCCATGTTCAACAGCCAGCCATAGACCAGCTCAGTACTGCAGACCACAGAAACAGACTGAGACATGATGTAGATGATCCACTCAGAAGGAAGGGCTAAGACGAGTGCTACAGCTGTTCCACAGAGACCCAGCTAACAGCTGGTTTA
Organism: Oncorhynchus gorbuscha; assembly: GCF_021184085.1. Taxonomy (NCBI): domain Eukaryota; kingdom Metazoa; phylum Chordata; class Actinopteri; order Salmoniformes; family Salmonidae; genus Oncorhynchus; species Oncorhynchus gorbuscha. The sequence continues at coordinate 60,776,405 of NC_060186.1, forward strand.
TCATGTCTGTCTGAGCCTCTCTTGGAAGAACAAGAACAAGAAGGGGGGTGTCTTAGAGAGAGACACAGTCAGGGAGTACAGATGAGAATGGGAATGTACTGAATCTCCATTCACTGACCAGCAGACCAGACCTGTGAGTCCCTAGCAGTGGATTCCTAGTCCAAGACCGGTGTGAGTGGAACCACCTACGTAATGTCATTCTAGTTATGTGAAGTACTACATATTGCAAACAATATTCAAGTCTTATCCCTTGTCTCGGGTTTTAAAATACAAGTTTGCAGAGTGGTGTAACACAGGGGTGCTTTTGCAGTGGACACTCGATAGAAGTTTGATGCCTTTTCTCTTCAATCATAGTGGTGCTCCAGGTTAGCCTTGGAGACACTTGTAGGGGGGGGGTTTAAAGAAACAAAAATACCTAAAATTTAAGATGTAAAAAATACTGTCACTGTAAAATGCACTTTAGAAAGTAAATAAAAAATGTTTAAGCAAAATTGGCAAAATGTTCTTTAAGTCTGTAAGCAGACATTTGTTTTCAGGTCATGTAAAGGGTTTGATTGAATGGGTTATACTGGTATTTAGTTATCTTAGTATAGTTCCCAATGCCAAGTCAATGTACAAATGTAATTAATAATAGTTCATGAATTAACCCATTCCAATGACTTAACTTCCAATTTACTTTTGCAGTCTTACAGAAAACCTAATTACATATATGAAATGGTTAACAAGAGTTGCACATTCTGTATATGTAATTAGTATTTAAATAACTTATTTTGGGTCTTTTCATATCAACTGTAATTACTATACAAATAGCAATACCTTCCTGCAAATTGCATTAGCCAGTGAAAAGCTACAGTGTTTATTGTAAAATATAAGTGTACAAATGATTTAATTTGGGTTCAACTAGCTAATGATTGTCTATAAAGATATTCTTGTGTATTGAAACAAAAAATGATGTCTAACTATTTGTCATTCTGAAATATAATAAAAACGCTATCGCCATCCTCTGTGTTTACACACACACACACACACACACACACACACACACACACACACACACACACACACACACACACACACACACACACACACACACACACACACACACACACACGACGCACAAACTCACCACTTCTGTCTGATGCGAGGTGTGGGCAGTGAAAGTTATTGGACTATTTGACTACTGTGGTTAACACCTAAAACCTGCACCACATGTTGTTCTGTGATTGCTGAATGTCTTATATTAATCTTCATTTTATGTGTGGATAATAAGTCTCAGTATACAATAACAGGCATTGCATTAACAGACTGGATTTGATTAAAACTCTCTGGATCCCAACACGGGATCAGTCTGCTGAATAAGAGCAGAGGCTGATTTAATTTCTCTGCGGTTTGGAGAGGGAGGAACAATCTGATTTACTTTTGACCCAAGGCTCCCTGGCATGGATGTCTGCTTGGCGCAATGAGTTCATGCCCTCTCCATAAGTGTGTAGGGTGGGGGGTGGGGGTTGCAGTGTTTGTGTGTGTGTGTGTGTTTGGGGTGGGAGTGCAATCAGTGTCTGCCTGGCATAATTCATGAATCCCCTATCCAGCAGGTTTTCCCATGTAGCTCCCAACCAGGGGTTTGAAATAGAATGCATTCTGTTGTGTGTAGTTGTGCCTGGCTTGGAACGACACTGTTCCTGTCCCAAGCAAACAGGTTCCAGAACACATTTAACTCCCCCGTTAACTATAGCCATGGGAAGCAGAGGTGCTGAGAGTGTTTAGGGGTGCTGAGAGTGTTTAGGGGTGCTGAGGGTGTTTAGGGGTGCTGAGGGTGTTTAGGGGTGCTGAGAGTGTTTAGGGGTGCTGAGGGTGTTTAGGGGTGCTGAGGGATAAAATAAAAGTATAAGAAATTATAAAAAGTTTCCACAAAATTTGTGAACTAGGCCTTTATTACTCCTGTATGAGCGGAAACCCCCCCTCTTTTGACCCCCAACGCAAAACATTTTCTTGCGGCCAAGCCGTTTATATTGGCCTTTAAAATTAGGGCCAAATTCTAACTGCCCACCAAGGCCAGCCCAACCCGGGTTGAATTTAAATGCCAATGAAAACAAGGTTTTAGTCTTTATAAACATAGAAATAGAACGATATTCTAGATCTGTGTTTATACCCATGCTTTTTATGGCTTTGGTTAGACTGTTTCAAATAGAGACCATTGCTATGACTACAATACAGCTGCTATCACTAAAAGTGAGTTAGAGGACCAATATACAGTAAGTGTCTGTCTACGTCTGTCACCAGAATGCGAACGTTATTGTATAGGATACGGTCTCATTGTACTATCTCAATCTGGGTCCAGCTGTTCTATGATTGCCACCAGAAGATTGTTGTATCTGGTCACGTGGTCGGAGAAAGCTGTGGTCAGTTAGAGGGAGAGATTTACGACCGGTTGTTGTGGCTTTACATTCCTCCTGTCTCCTTACTGCAGGCCTGAGGGGTAGAGGGAGTAGAGAGACACTAGAAAGGGAATGTTTACACACTCACACCTACACTTGGAAGGGTGAAGGTTGGCAGTCCACTCACTAGTTGTTTTGACTAAGTGGGCTTGCATCCCCTTAGGTAATTCAAAAGTAGGCCTAATTAGCGCCTTACTCCTTACTTACCATAGCAAATGACCATCCTGACTCTGAGCATGGCTGAGGCAGTCCTTTCAATCACCATCCGCATGGAGAGAGAGTGAGGCTGTATTGTAGCCCACACACCATCCACTTTCCTCACTTACATGATGTAGCCTATACTTGTACCTATACCATAGGTATAGCATTCTTTCATAGGCTGCCTTACATACGACTTCATAATACACCAGTCTGTGTTGCCTGTTTGTGCCAACTACGTAGAATATAGCTTAAAGCACACACAACAGACTTTTTTAACCCTCAAACCCAACCAGTGCCTTGACTTTCATTTTCTTATGCCACTTAGCACCAATTTGTGGTTATACTTTTTTCCTTTTGCACTTACAGTAATATTCCCCACCAAGAGCACCTTTGGTTGTTTTGGAATAGGCTACCTGCTAGCACTCTTTCTACTTATTTTATGTAGAGTAGCCTATATGTCCTAACTCGTCTTAATGTGTATTAATGTCATATCCTAATTGCTAAGAACGAAACTCTGTAAGATGAAAAACTTGTCTTGACAGAATGACAGAAGGCCCACATGACCTATGTAGTCTGTTGCTGTACACGCGGTGACGCTGTTTTGCACCTAGACTCATAGAAAATATCTGCAGAATTTTTTTCTTCCACATTCAGTAATCTGACACCGCCGCTGGCTCAAAACATCTAAACCGAAGTATGAACCCACAACTTCATTGGCAGAAATAGTCCGAGAGAACAGACGAGAGAGACCGAACGGAGACGAAAACCGAGTGCGCAAATAACTCGTGGCGGCGGCGGGTGCCTGCGTTTCCTAATAGGTGTCCGTTTCAAATAATATCAAAGCAAGAAGTTTCACTTTCCACAGGCGGATGGGTGACTATCGCTCTCGGCGGCGCTTTGTGAGGAGGAGATGATGAAGAATTTCAGCAACAGTCCCCTTCACAATAACCAGACTCCAAACCACATTAGAGATTGGAACAACAAAAAGTTCGGTTTTCTCTCGGCGGTTCTGTTACGTTTTTCCCTGCGAGGTTATGGTTTTTGCATGGCTAGTCTATTCATCTTCTGTTTTGGGTCTCTGTTTTACCAGTTGAACGGAGGACCCCCCAACATTCTACTGGACATCCGACAGTATCTCGGTAAGAACTTATTATTGAACGAATTTATCTTCCGGTGGTGGTGATCGCTTTTGAGTAGCCTAGAGTTTCGCAACATTACCAACGTGTACAATTAGTAGGCTACGCGGCTCTTTGAGGACGTGTAACGGCAAGTTTACTGTTGCATACTGTTACCACCCTCAATGCATTATCCTTTTCTTGTACTGCCCGGTTCGGGGCCAATGGGTCCTCTTTGATGACTTTTTATTAATGACCCAGGGACAGAGCAAATTTAGAGATGGCAGATTTACTTTTTTTATATATATTTTTATTTTATTTACAATAGTAAATCCATGTGATGATGTTTCTTCATATAAAGCTGGCAACATTGTGCCATAGATATTGTCACATACTCACATTGATTGATTCCAATTGTTGAAGGAAGAGACAGTTTAATTTGTGTGAGCACACAAAGTAGGTTTATCTGGAGCCTAATGACAGTGCTTCTTTGGTTGAGCAGTTGAGGGATATATTATTGTAGTCTAACCCCGACAACTGTAAAGATGAATACTATGTTACCTTGGTGTTTCTCGAAACGGGCAGATGCGCACTGTGGACTGTCACATAGCGGCCCAGACGTGACACTTTGCTGAGTGACACATAACGCAAACAGGACGCAGCAGGTAAAAGTGAATTTATGCTTGATCGGAAAATGTGATCGGAAGCTTTGTATGGCGATTGTGACGGAATGGCGGAGCCTCCGGAGGCATGAAGGGGCCAAATCAAGATTCATACCGCATCGCCGTGCATCTCTCAAATGTTGTAACAATGTGGAGGGCTCTGTATAGCTCCACATTGACAGGATCGGTTGACGGCACGTGATTGGTCACAGTAAATGCTGTACAGCCACTTCCAACCCAGACAGACCAGGCCTTTAGCTCTGTATTCAGATACCCATCAAAAGTCAATGATTCAGTCACTCCTTAGTATTCAACCATCAGTCAGTTCTTACCAACAAAATGTTAATAACTTAATGTGCCCCATGGTCAGTGTTTCTCAAGTGTTAGATAAATGTTCTCATCTTCTCATGGTCACTTGAGGCCTGTTCGTTCTCTGTACAGCACCAGCCTCGGGTCCTGAGGTAATTTCATATCAGCAGATCATACACCTGGAACCAGCACACCAGTTGCCAGGAAGTGTGTGTGAATGTGGATTTGTTCTGTACTACACTTGTGTTCTGTTCTTACAGGGAGATTGTGTTCTTTAGAATGTGATAAACTGGTAAATCTGGAAAATAACTAGTCACTCATCACACATTCACTGATCCCCCATGAGTGAATGAGTGAGTGATTGAGTGAAGGAAAAAGACACACACACACACACACACACACACACACACACACACACACACACACACACACACACACACACACACACACACACACACACACACACACACACACACACACACACACACACAGTAAAATGAAGGAAGGACTGTAATGTGGATGAGGACTGACTGGTTCAGGATTTCTGCTGCCACCATGGCGCATCGGTCAGAATGCAATAAGGAATTTATGCCTTTGTAACTTGCAAACTCATTATTAGTCATGGTTAATTCAGGATTATCCATAATCATGGTATAATCCACATTAATATAGAAGTGTTCAGAAACAATTATATTTTTATTTACAATAAAAGGCACTCCAAAATTACTCAATAAATTATTTACCATTCATTTCTATTGGGCACAAAATCATTTTAAACAACCAAAACAAAAGGCAAATGCATCCAACAAGTTTGTACAGTCACAGGCTTGATGTAGTCATTGTGTGCAATGAATATGAGACCAAATACTGAACACATATAAGTGAATTTGTCCTCATACTTTTGGTCCCCTAAAATAGTGCTGTAATTTCTAAACGGCTCACCCAATATAGATGAAAATACCCTCCAATTAAAACTCATTATTATTAAGTCATTATATCATTATAAATCCAAAGTTCTGGACTTCAGAGCCAAAACAACAAAAAGTGCCACTGTTCCAAAACGTTTGGAGTTCACTGAAAGCAGTCCTACCTAGGGGCCTGTCAGACACTGGGGCTACTATAAGGGGCTTCCAGGAGTGGGGGAAGCATTATGTAACGGTGACATAACTAAACCATATCATCACTACTGCATTGGGGGAAGAGTTATCACTTACTAGGGAATCTCTATCAATCCGTTCCAAATACTGCATATTAAACTCTAGGACCTCTGACGTTGTCTTCTTCCTTCATACCTGCAGGTGGTGGAGATATATACATGAGGGGGGAAAGAAAAGGAGAGTAGAGAGGGAGGGACAGAGGGAGGGACAGAGGGAGGGACAGAGGGAGGGACAGAGGGAGGGACAGAGGGAGGGACAGAGGGAGGGACAGAGGGAGGTAGCATGGTGAGATGGATGAAGAGAGCATGGGAACTAGTAGATTGTTTATGGATCACTTTTGGATGGAACTGTAAGAGGTTCTTCTAGTGTTCTTTAAAGGTCCAATGCAGTCATTTATATCTCAATATCAAATAATTTCTGGGTAACAATTAAGTACCTTACTGTGATTGTTTTTCAATTAAAATGGTAAAATGCTCTTTGCTATTAAGCTATTTCTAAAGCAATAATTTAGCTAGGACTATCTGGGAGTGGTCTGAGTGGGGAAAACTGAAAACTAGCTGTTTTTGGCACTCTTTCTTATTGGTTTATGAGACACCAGGCAGACCAAAAATCCATCCCACCAAAACAGTCTGAAATATCAGGCAGATATTTTTCAAACAGCTCTTACACTAAAAGGGCAATATCATATTTGTCACAGTATTATTCCAACCTCATAGTGTGGAAATACTGTATATATAAAACACAGAAAAATCATGTTTTTGACTGCACCAGGCCTTTAAGGTCACTCAACACAATGGATGGCAGAATCTCATAGTATCTGTTTGCTTTTCTTACTCTCTGTCCCTCTTCTTTCATCTCTTTTCATCTCTTTTTCTCCCTCTCCTCCCTCACCTCTTCCCTCCCTCCCTCATCTTCCCGATCTGTCAGTGAGGGTGTGACAGATGTGATCAACAGAGCTAGGTGAGGTGAGGCACACTCCAAAGACACCGAGGGGAAATCCAAAACCTCCCAGGCTAGTATATATTGAAAAAGTTGGAATAATGCGGTATTGTGTGGTTGTCCCTCAGTGTCCCAGAGTGATGGGCAGCCCAGGGCAGACCAGCTGGCTTTTATGTGAGACAGGCGATCAGGAGGATTTATTTACCTTCAGCCGCCAGTGTTACTTTTGGCTGAGGAGAGTGTGAGTGTGTTTTTCTCTTTGACTTATGCAGAGGTGTGTGTATTTGAGAGTGAGAGTGTCTGTATGTGTATGTGGGGATGTGTGTCTCGCTCACTCACGCAGAGGTACTGTAGGAGGAACAGGCCCTGTTTTGTTTGGGCCGGTGGGGAGGTTGGTGTTTGAGGGTGTCACTCAACATATCACTGTGGTAACTTGAACTGCTCGGGCGAGTAGGCCCTCCGACTCAGATTTACTGTCCCTTTCCTCTCCATTCCTTCTCATTAACACACACACACACACACACACACACACACACACACACACACACACACACACACACACACACACACACACACACACACACACACACACACACACACACACACACACACACACACTGAGCAGGGACCCAAAATTCCCCTTTAATTCAATTATTTCTGTGGGCCGTGCCAAGCAGCCACCATAGATCCGCTATCCAAAGGTGTGTGTGTGTGTGTGTGTGTGTGTGTGTGTGTGTGTGTGTGTGTGTGTGTGTGTGTGTGTGTGTGTGTGTGTGTGTGTGTGTGTGTGTGTGTGTGTGTGTGTGTGTGTGTGTGTGTGTGTGTGTGCGTGCGTGCGTGCGTGCGTGCGTGCGTGTGTGTGCGTATACATGTCGAGGGTCATTTGGAGCAGTAAATGAGTTGAGATTGAGATGTAATTTTAATGGATGATTGTTTGGGTAATTTGCTGAAGAGCTGTACAGTTAACTCAGTGAAAGAGAAATGCAGGCTCTAAAATAGTAGCATTAGAGTAATCGGAAGGATACAGTGCTTCCACCCACCACTCATCTATCACACATGGAAACATCCTACCTGGCTCTTAGTTCAGATAGTACCTTTTTTTCTGGATGTATAGTGACACTGTCTGGACATTCAACTGTCCGCTCCCTCCCTCAGTCTGCCCATAACAGGACAGGAAGAGAGTGACATTTTTAGGTGTCACTATTCACTCAGAAAAAAAGGTACTATTTGAACTAAGAGCCAGGTAGGATGTTTCCATGTGTGATAGACAGCCAAAGAATCCTTTTAGAACCATTTTTTAAGCGTGTAGAGATGTTAATCTCAGCATCTGCTGATTGGACCAATTGTATTAATAGTCTTTGATATTCTCTGGCATTAGACCACCTGCCTGAGGAGCTGTGCCTGGAATTAAAACAGAGACAGAGAGGATAGAGGAGGATTCTTTTCTTTCTGTCTTCCTCCTCTTTCTCTCCTCTGAATGACTGCTTTATAAACAGCCAAGATACATTGGGTTCCAGGAATGTCCAGACAGTTGAAGATTCCAGTCTTACGGTGATGTGCTTTTAATGACCCGACCTACAGATCAGACAATGTTTGTGTGTTTGTATGTGTGCATGCGTGTGACATGTGTAGTGTGTGAGTGTTTTTCTGTGTGTGTGCATATATATATATATATACCCACAAATAGGTGTGTGTGTGTGTGTGTACCATAGCCCAGGGACCATATAGTCCAGCTATATAGTTTGCCTCCATTAATCATAAGAGCTGGGTGAGTTTACACTGTCAGAGTCTCACAAACTGTCTCAATGAGCAGTGCTCTGCTCAAAAGCTCTCTGTCAACCCTATATACCCTCACAGACCCTGGGTCCAGACAAATAAGCAGTGTTGACCGGAACGTACAGAGGGGTCTCCTTCTCCCTGACCCAGGCCTCTCAGAGCCACCAGAAAAAGTCATCAAGGGCAGAGGAGCCCTCTCTCTCTCCCCCTGCCTCCCTGCCTCTCCCGCTCCCTCCCTCATTCTGCCCATAACAGGACAGGAAGAGAGTGACATTTTTAGGTGATTTCATATGAAATCAAGAATCTATAGTTTGGCTGTCAACCAATTAGGATTAACACCTGATAATATGACCAGCAATGTCACTCAACTGTGATGTGAACACCAGTAACAACGGAGAGAAGGGAGAGAAAAGAGACACACCAACACGTCTAACTGAACACGGGTGATTAAAAGCATCACACTAGAGTGGACCCCACTGACACATACACACGTCACACACATACACACATCACACACATACACACGTCACACACACACACGTACACACACACACACGTACACACACACGTACACACACACACACACACACCCACCCACCCACCCACACACACACACACACACACACACACACACACACACACACACACACACACACACACACACACACACACACACACACACACACACACACACACACACACACACACACACACACACACACACACACACACACACACACGTCACACTGATGTAGCACAGTTTGACTTTCTTACACAGTGTGTGTGTTGTTGGCTACCCGCAACTTATTCTGACAACACCAGGTCTCCTACGCACATAGTAATGCAACCACATAGACTTTATAATAAACATATAGGCAAGACAAACAAACACACGTGTAACACTAAGGAAGTTGTAGCCGATTTCCGCCACTTGGATTAAAGAGGTGAGGGAGACTCTAGGTGGAGGAAGGGCATTATACCTAGAACACTACATTCACGTCTTTACAGTTCCAGACTTACTTAAAAACCACCGTCACTGTTTGCGTCTTCCCACGGTACGCCGACCTCGGCATGGCAAAGGGGATCCCCTGAATGAACAAACGCTGCCTGCCTGATATACTGTGTTGACTTCATTAACAACTAGGCACACCTGGGAATGTCAGACCAACATTCAACGGTTCTACCCCATTACATCTGCACTAATAGACATTGGCGCAATCGTTCCATATGCCCACTTTCAGCACTGGGGGCACACACACACATGGCCCACTTTCAGCACTGGGGGCACACACACACATGGCCCACTTTCAGCACTGGGGGCACACACACACATGGCCCACTTTCAGCACTGGGGGCACACACACATGGCCCACTTTCAGCACTGGGGGCACACACACACATGGCCCACTTTCAGCACTGGGGGCACACACACACATGGCCCACTTTCAGCACTGGGGGCACACACACACATGGCCCACTTTCAGCACTGGGGGCACACACACACATGGCCCACTTTCAGCACTGGGGGCACACACACACATGGCCCACTTTCAGCACTGGGGGCACACACACACATGGCCCACTTTCAGCACTGGGGGCACACACACACATGGCCCACTTTCAGCACTGGGGGCACACACACACATGGCCCACTTTCAGCACTGGGGGCACACACACACACATGGCCCACTTTCAGCACTGGGGGCACACACACATGGCCCACTTTCAGCACTGGGGGCATACACACACATGGCCCACTTTCAGCACTGGGGGCACACACACACATGGCCCACTTTCAGCACTGGGGGCACACACACACATGGCCCACTTTCAGCACTGGGGGCACACACACACATGGCCCACTTTCAGCACTGGGGGCACACACACATGGCCCACTTTCAGCACTGGGGGCACACACACACATGATCACTGTCAGAGACACACACACAGGCACACATTAGACAGACACAAGCAAGGAGCCTTAAGGAGCCAGCCGGTCACTTAAGTGTGATTTTTGGCACTGACTTGGCCCTCTGCTCCACTCACACACCAGCAGGCCCATTCCACACTTCCTGTCTAAGGATATTAAAAACAACGGTCAGATTTGACTCATTCATATGTTATTCCCACAGACTGACAGATTTAGTGTTGGAGCCTCTTTAACCAGGGGAAGGGGTGCCATCCCATTGGAACAGTACCCAGGTGTCACACAGGTGTGAGGTTTCCATAGAAATGGAATGGCATAGAGGTCATTGGTTGGTTGAGTTGTTACTCACAACCTGAGAATGCATAGTACCAGGTTTCCAGTTGTGGACCAGTCTGGATTCTGTGTAAGGGTTGCCAGGTAATGAGATTGTTAAAAATAAAAAAACTTTTCAAGAGGTCCAAACCAGTACCAGGAGACAGTGCCTTTTCACATCGGCTTCTTCTGTACATGTATATACGTGATACACAGCTGTGAATATACAGCCAGGTCGTTTAAGATTTACGTCTGAATTGGATGTCAATGGGGTGGTGGATGGGTGTAATCCCATGTCTCTGGATCAGAATGTTGTGTGTTCAATATTTGTTTATTTTAACTTTATCCCAAACCTTTACCGTTAACTTAGTCATTTGGAATGAGTGCCTAAAGTTAACCCTTAACTTCTACATTTGTTGTTTGGAGAAATGGAATGCTACAGAACAGCATGAGCAACAGAAACACTTCAAAAAATGACGTTTGGAGCAACTTCAAAATTGGACTTTTGGAGAACGTGGATGAACGTTTAATTCTGCAGTGAGACTGTGAGAGCTTGTTGGAAAGTAAGCCGTTCTGGTCTGGTATTGCATCCCGGCAAAATAAAATGAGTGGTATACGTTCCAGTTTGCGCTGTGGTTTCGTGGAGAACACTTCCATTTTGCCAAGGCCGAGATGGGTGACCGAGACGCATGCAGACAACAGTTGAGGCATCAATTCAGGCGACAAGTGGAGGCCTAATGACAATGACAGATTGCAGATTGCAGATTATAATACACGTTGTGCTGTTTTGTAACTGATGTCTCTTTCCAGTCATCAAATTGTGCTGTTTTGATGCTGTAATTCTTTTGGAAGTGGACGAACGTGGAAGTGTAGTTTACAGGAAGTGGTGTCTTTAGGGAGGGATGGTTTGACAATCAGATGGAAACATCATGACTGGTTGTATTTATGCCACATTCAAAAGTAAAACATGTTAAACGTTATATGACTAATCTTTACTAGGCTATGAGGCCCACAGACATCATATGAAATGAAGAGGTTTAATATGTAATTCTATGATTACACCTAGACCATAAAACATTTTGGAGTCGGTGAGATTGGCTGGTGATTTATAAAGATAAAGTAGTGTAGGGATTTGGCTCCTGTTGTGCACAGTTACATATTGATTATGGCATTAGAGATTAGATTGACTTGAATCCAAGGTTGTGTGTCAATAATTTAAAGTGGCTGTCTGAACCTGTCTCTTTTCTTTCATACTTATCTACACCAACCTGGCAGGTGAAACCAAGCCAAGCGCTAGCTTCTTCTATATTGTTTTCACCTACTGTGTGCAGTCTATAGAGGAAGGAAAGAAGGCAGGATCACAGTATTGAGAGACAACCCAAGTGTATGTGCATCATTTCACCCACTCTCCTCCTAGCTGAACACACTTACATCATACAGCACCCTGCTCAAATAGAAGCTTGTTTTAACTACAGTCCGTGGTAACTTCTCCTGCTTGAGAAAACAACAGGTGTCCTTCCCTACTATGTTGGGCTGTGCTCTGTTTGTTTACCTGTTTCTTCTAACCCACATGCTGCCTCGTTAACTGAGTTTAGGGGGTCAATAAAGAGGGAATGTGTTTCATATGACCGGCATGCCTACCAGAGAGACAGCCAGGTGTCAGGGTGATGCTCCCTTACCAAGTCTGTTTTTTTGTTGACTAATGGTTCAAATGGTTATACCATGGATCATTTAGTTATCAGATTTTTTATTTTAGGACCCCTGTAGGTATGTAAAAAAATATATATTAAAAAATGATTCGATAAAATATTGAATTTGGCCTTCACTATTATAGCCCATAGAATCACATTGCATAACACATTCATAATGGCAAAACAGACAGTAAAAAATAAGAACTACCCCATTTTTTTTGTTGGCACAAAATTGCTTCCATACTTCCATTCATTTTTGAAATGGGTACCCTGTTGCCTTCAGGCGTAGAGTACAACGGAGAGGGTTCCTCTTGAGTGTCTCCCCTTTCCTTAGTTTGTAGCCCAAATGGTTCCGACGCTACAGACGTTTTCGTGAGAAGACCGGTTTCCAGATGTCTCCTTGTCTGACAAACAGAGCTTTAGTTCTGCCACTTTCCACCACAGATGCGGATGTTTTATGTTATTACGTTAATAAGATTGACAGCAAGGTGCACAAGAGAACTTAAAAAAGCAGGTTTTAACTCACCATTGAGCCTCTCTTTATCTTGAAGGGAGACCATTTCTGAACAGCAAAGGTGGGAAGGGAGAGAGCGGGGGGAGGGGAGAAACCGAGAGACTCTGAGAGAGCAAAACAGAGACAGAGAAAAAAAACAACAGAGCCCGATATCTTTCACAGTTTCTAAAGCTCTCCGTTACAATCATTAGCGATCACATAAACAAGGTCAGAATGTGAGTCACCTGGGAATAGAAATCACTTCCTGAAGTTTCCAGCAGCCTCCAAAATGGCACACTATTCCCTGTAATCCTGAAATAGTTTACAACCAGAGTCGTGTAGGAGTAATGTTAGCTACATAGGGCTCTGAATTAAAGATGGTGGAGGATGTAGGGAATAGGGTGCCAGATTTGCTCTACTATCCTGATGGTTCCTGAGTGGGGACAGACACACAGATCACTGTAGGCATGGGGATGGTCAAAATGACCACATAACAGCTACACTATCCAACAAAAACTCTGAAAACAAAGTAAGGTACCAGAAGTATGGCCATAGTGACCATTGTGAAGGTTAAGTCCAATGCTACAGTACCTCACAACAACATTTAACATTAAGTGAACTTTACAAACAAACTTTGACAAACACAATGCTTTACAACTTTTTATAAACACGTATGAGCCCTTATAATGCCTTATTATGATAAATACAGTATAATATGTGATGTGCCTAGGCAGCATTCATCCAACAGTCTCTGCAGCTGGTATTTAGCCAGGACATGCTTATGATACGTTTTACAATTATTTATGACTGTATCATAAGGCATTATGTCTGTTGGCTGAAAGTAAAGTGTTACCTTTGCTAGCGATGTGGTGAGGACCAGGGTTTGATCTATAAGTGTGTGCAATATAGAATGACAGTGAAGAAACTGTCAGGACCCGGTTACAAACCCGGGTCTCCGGAGTGAGAAACAGTCACTTAACCAACTGAGCCACGAATAGTCGGCAGAACCCAGAAGATGAGGCAGACACAGCAGTACTTGAGACGGTGTATTTAATGAAGTAAAAAGTGAAGTTCTTCAGGAAAACATGTAACTCCACAACCTCAAAAGGAATTCCATAAGAACAAAGGTAATCCTCCAAGACAAAAAAGGTAAATCCACAAGGTGGAAGGTAAAGCACAAAAAGCCTCAAAAAATACTCAAAAACAAACAAACAAGAACAAAAAACAGAATTCCACAAGAGAGTCCCCCGGGATCAACAAGAGTACACAGAGTACTAGGGCTGGGTGCTAACATACAAACACAGAGCAAAGAACAGAGGAAAACAAAGGGTTTAAATACAATCAGGGGAAACGAGGCACAGGTGCAAATAATAATGGGGATCAAGGGAAAACAAAAGGTCAAAAGGCACAATGGGGGCATCTAGTGACCAAAAACCGGAACAACCCTGGCCAAATTCTGACAGGATCCCCCCCCCCCCCTAGGAACGGCTCCTGACGTTCCTACCAGCTCTCTCAGGGTGGAGGGCCCTGAACTGACGAATGAGGTCAGGGTCCAGTATGTCTTTGGCAGGAACCCAGGAGCGCTCCACGGGACCGTAGCCTTCCACAGTCCACCAGATACTGCCAGGACCGCTGCACCCGGCGGGAATCCAGTATCCGATGGACGGTATAAGCCGGCTGGCCTTCAATGACACGAGGCGGAGGGGGAGGTCTGTCTGCCGGGACAAGGGGAGAAAAAACCACAGGTTTTAATAAGGAAATGTGAAATGTGGGATTAATCTTAAGGGATCTGGGTAAGTGTAGGCGATAAGAAACTGGGTTAACTCTCCTGGCAACCTTAAAGTGACCGATGTATTTTTGGGACAGCTTGCGAGACTCCACCCGTAGTGGTAAGTCTCTTGTGGAGAGCCAGACTCTCTGGCCGGGGCACAGGGTAGGCCCGGGACAGCGACGTCTGTTGGCTTGTTGTTGGTACCTCTGTGAGGAACGCATAAGATTAAGACGGGTCTTCCTCCACATAAGCCGACAGCGTCTGACGAATTTCAAGGCTGAAGGCACTCTGACTTCTGCCTCCTGGTCCGGGAACAATGGAGGGGCATAGCCAAACTGACACTCGTGCGGGGACATACCAGCGGAGGAGGAGAGCAAGGTGTTGTGCGCGTATTCGGCCCAAACAATGAAGGACGACCATGTGGACGGGTTGTTACGAGTCATACATCGGAGGGTGGTTTTCAGCTCTTGATTCATCCTCTCAGTTTGGCCGTTGGGCTCCGGATGGTACCCTGAAGATAGACTGGCAGAAGCCCCCATGAGTTGGCAGAAGGCCTTCCAAAACCTAGAGGCGAACTGGGGACCTATGTCAGAAACCATATCTTGAGGAATGCCGAAGACTCGGAACACATGATTAATTACCAACTCAGCCGTTTCCTTGGCAGAAGGTAACTTAGTCAGAGGGACGAACCTGACCGCCTTAGAAAACCTGTCGATAATGACTAGGATAGTAGTATTGCCATGGGATGGAGGAAGGCCAGTAATGAAGTCCAACGAGATATGGGACCAGGGTCTGTGGGGAACAGGTAAAGGGTGAAGGAGTCCTTGCGGGCGGAGGTGAGAAGATTTGCCCTGGCAGCACACGGGGCAGGCATTGACGAAAGTGGCAACGTCTTCTCTTATGGTAGGCCACCAGAACTTACGCTGGATGAACTCCAAGGTGCGACCTACGCCCGGGTGACAGGTGAGGCGAGAGGAGTGCCCCCACAGAAGGACCTGAGTCCTCACTGCCTTGGGGACAAACAACCGATTGGCAGGACCTCCTTTCGGGTCCGGTTCAATAGCTTGAGCTCGTCTCACGGTATCCTCAACTTGCCACGAGATCGGAGCCACGATCTTAGCAGCAGGAAGGACAGGCATGTCCGTGTCATCTCGAATGGCAGGAGCGTAGACTCGGGACAGGGCATCCGGTTTGAGATTCTTCGACCCGGGCCGATAGGTGAGGATAAACTGGAATCGATTGAAGAAAAGAGACCATCTAGCTTGTCTAGAGTTCAACCGCTTCGCCTGCTGGATATACTCCAGATTTTTGTGTTCCGTAAGCACTTGAAACGGGTGAGAAGCCCCCTCGAGCCAGTGTCTCCATTCCTTCAATGCCATCTTAACCGCTAGGAGTTCACGATCCCCCACATCATAGTTCCTCTCAGCCGGGGTAAGCCGGTGTGAGAAGAAAGCGCACAGATGAAGCTTCTTGTCTTCACCCCTCTGAGACAGGACAGCTCCAACACCAACCTCTGAGACGTCTACCTCCACCACAAACGGTTCATCCGTAGTCGGTAGTATCAGGATGGGAGCAGAGAGGACGCGCTGCTTGAGTCCTTGGAAGGCCGTCTCAGCTTCTCTTCCCCACAAAAACCTTGCATTGCCACCCTTGGTTAAAGCTGAGAGAGGGGCTGCCACCAAGCTGAAGTTCTTGATGAACTTGCGGTAAAATGAAACGCTGAACTTCCTTAACGGATTTGGGGGTGGGCCAATCCGCTACCGCCCCTACCTTCCTGGGGTCCATTTGGACTCGACCGGGTTCCACTACAAATCCCAGGAATTGTACTCGGGAAGAATGGAATTCACATTTTTCCGGCTTAACGTACAGATGGCTGTCTAGGAGGCGTTTGAGTACTTGTCTGACATGCTTAGTGTGTTCTTGAAGAGAGCTCGAAAAGATGAGGATGTCATCCAAGTAAACAAACACAAATATGTTAACCATATCCCTAAGCACATCGTTTATGAGCGCTTGGAACACCGCTGGGGCGTTGGTCAGGCCGAAGGGCATCACCAAGTATTCATAGTGACCAGTAGGCGTGTTGAAACCGGTCTTCCACTCGTCACCAGGTCTGATCCGCACAAGATGGTATGTGTTCCGCAGGTCAAGCTTAGTGAAAACAACTGCTTCCTGGAGCAGCTCGAAGGCTGTGGCCATAAGGGGTAGCGGGTAACGGTTACGGACGGTTATGGCATTGAGTCCCCGGTAGTCGATGCAAGGACGTAATCCACCGTCTTTCTTGGCCACAAAGAAAAACCCTGCTCCCGCCGGGGAGGTGGATGGACGCATGAGGCCTGCTTCCAGAGCGTCCTTGATGTAGGTATCCATAGCAGCTCGTTCGGGTGGAGATAGGGAAAAGATCCGACCCCTGGGGGGGCAAGTGCCCGGAAACAGTTCGATGGGGCAATCATAAGGTCTATGGGGTGGTAGCATGGTGGCCCTCTGTTTGCTAAATACCAGTTTGAGGTCATGGTAACACTCTGGAACTCGGGTCAGGTCGATGGATTCTAAAGACTCGGGAGTAGAACTCGGGAAAATACAAGTAGCTTGGCACGTAGGACCCCACTGCTTGATAGTGCCCACAGGCCAGTCGATGTGAGGGTTATGGCTGTGAAGCCAGGGGTATCCAAGGACGAGAGGGAACTCGAAACAGGAGATCAAATGAAAGTTCATCAATTCCTGGTGTTGTGAAACTGAAAGTCGCAAGGAGGTAGTGACATGAGTGACAAGTCCAGATCCCAAAGGGCTTCCATCCAATGTAGTAACCCTCATGGGGTCACTTAGAGGTTCAGAGGGAACGCCATTCTCCTTCGCCCAGACACCATCCATGAAGTTACCTGCGGCTCCAGAGTCTACCAAGGCTTGAAAGTGAAGCTTGTGGTTGTTCCAGGAAAGGGTGACTGGAATGAGCAGACGGGAGTTGGACGGATGGGAGGAGGTTATGTTTCCCGTTACAGTTCCCCCCGGTCTGTACGGGACAGAGCGTTTCCCTGGAGCCCGGGACACGTGGAACGGAAATGGCCCGGTTTGCCACAATATAGACAGCGTCGCTCCCTCATCCGGCGGTCTCTCTCAGCCTGGGAGATGCATCCAATCTGCATGGGTTCCGGTGGAGCCAGCGAGGATAAAGGTGGGGACTCGGAGCTGGGACTGATAGGGGCTAGAGGTCTACGGTTGAGTTCTCTCTCTCTCAGACGCTGGTCAATGCGTGAGGCCAACTTGATCAGGGACTCGAGATTGTCCGGTGGTTCCCGAGTGGCCAGTTCATCTTGGATAGTGTCGGAAAGGCCTTTCAGAAAGCACACCGTGAGCGCCTCGTTGTTCCAGCCACGCGCTGCTGCCACCGTGCGGAACTGGATGGCATAGTCCGTCACGCTGCGCCGACCTTGGTGGAGAGTCAGGAGCTGTTTGGCTGAGTCAGGACCACTGCTTGGGCCTTGAAACACTCGTTTGAATTCCTCAGCAAAGGCAGAGTAGCTGGCACAGCAGGAACTATGGGCATCCCACACAGCAGTAGTTTAGTTTATTTTATTTTTACAGGGACAGTGCACATTAATCAACGTTTCAGTAAAAGTGCCGGTTTTAGCCAGCCGGCTATTTTTCAACCGCAGTCCCTGGGGAGGGCTTTTTCCGACAGCAGGTTGATGATATATGCGATCTTAGACCGGTCGGTGGGGAACGACGAGTGTTGCAGCTCGAAGGAGAGAGAACATTGGGTGAGAAACCCTTTACAAGCACTTGGATCACCTGAGAACCGTTGGGGAGGTGGAAGACGAGGTTCAGCCAGAGGGTTAACTGCCATGGGTACGTGAATCTGAGGTACTGGGACGGGAACTGTTGCCGGGGTAAGTCGATCAGATATCTGCTTTATGGAAGTCAGCATCTCCGACAGAAGATGAGAATGTCTAGCCATTGAGGCCTCTTGCTGAACCAGGGCGGCTTCGTGGCGTTGGACAGTCTCCTGGTGGTGGGACAGCAAGGCAACAAGGTCCTGGGAACTGGCTGCCTCTGGGTTCATTTTTGGCTCTGTGTTTCTGTCAGGACCCGGTTACCAACCCGGGTCTCCGGAGTGAGAAACAGTCACTTAACCAACTGAGCCACGAATAGTCGGCAGAACCCAGAAGATGAGGCAGACACAGCAGTACTTGAGACGGTGTATTTAATGAAGTAAAAAGTGAAGTTCTTCAGGAAAACATGTAACTCCACAACCTCAAAAGGAATTCCATAAGAACAAAGGTAATCCTCCAAGACAAAAAAGGTAAATCCACAAGGTGGAAGGTAAAGCACAAAAAGCCTCAAAAGATACTCAAAAACAAACAAACAAGAACAAAAAACAGAATTCCACAAGAGAGTCCACCGGGATCAACAAGAGTACACAGAGTACTAGGGCTGGATGCTAACATACAAACACAGAGCAAAGAACAGAGGAAAACAAAGGGTTTAAATACAATCAGGGGAAACGAGGCACAGGTGGAAATAATAATGGGGATCAAGGGAAAACAAAAGGTCAAAAGGCACAATGGGGCATCTAGTGACCAAAAACCAGAACAACCCTGGCCAAATCCTGACAGAAACACAGCTAAATAACTCACACCACATCAATTTGTAACCCTGTAACAGACGCACACACACACACACACACACACACACACACACACACACACACACACACACACACACACACACACACACACACACACACACACACACACACACACAGTATTAACAGGAGCTTCTCAACTCATTCTCAGACTGTATCTCCACGCCGCAGTTCCCGACTCCCCTACCAGAGGAGCTCCACTCTTCTCTTCCGGGAGACTCTGTCGTAGGTCAGACCTCAAAGTCTGTCTGCCCTCCTCTCCCCTCTCCCCACTCGAAGGTGTGTCTGGCTGGGCAGAGCAGCAGATCAGCCCCCGGAGTTGTATGAGCTGGTGTCTAAAGGAGCGTCTGAAGATGTAGTAGATAAAAGGGTTGTAGGCCGTGGAGCCCTTAGCGAACAGGCAGGGCAGCAGGGAGACCAGTGGGGCCAGACTGGCCTTCCCCTGGAACATATACCAAAAGCTGAGCACCACGTAGGGAGACCAAGCCACGATGAACCCTGAGCTGATCAACACCGCCATCTGGGGAGGAGAGGAGAGGGGGAGGAGGAGAGGAGAGGATGAGGAGAGGAGAGGAGAAGAGAGGGGAAGGAGAGGAGAGGAGGAAGAGGGAAGAAGAATATGAGGAGAGGGGGAGGAGAGGAAAGGAGAAGGAGAGCAGGAGATGAGGAGGAGGAGAGGGGAAGGAGAGAAGGAGTATAGACATTTGTCTGTCAAGAACATACGATTAGACAGGGACTAAAGCGTTTCTTAATGATTTAGGCAGGTTTAAGGGTTTGAGGAGTCTAAGCTGATCCTAGGTCTGTGCCTGAGAGCAACTTTAACGAGGAAGAAAAGTGAAGACAAAGAGAACTAGAGTGACTTTGACAGGGATTCCATGGTTCACACTGATCATCTTCCACATTTTTCACCAGGTGCCTGAGCTTACTGATTTAGTCCTGTGTGCTATTGTGTTTGCCTTCTTCCCTTGTTCATAATCATCAAAGTGAAATGCTGTGCAGCATGTTGTGCTGTGCCTCAACCGCATGATTCGACAATTGGCATAATTTGCAGACCCAATTAAGGTAACTAATGATCTCTCTGGGGAGGGCATGGACCACTGCAATAACAATATAATACCATTGTAGTAAGTCTGTAATAACACACTGGGCCATGATCATCCATTACTGCCTTGTGTTTTCAGTGTTAGGAAGGGAAACGCTTCAGACTGTTTTTGCTGTGTAAGTTTTGATGAACAATGACAGACAGAACTCATGAAAGTATGTGTGGAATTGTGTGACTGAATTGGTAGCCTGGCTACAGCTTGTACTGTAGGCCTCATTTAAAAAGGCAACTGTTTTCAAATTTGACAGTGAATGAATACATAAACTCTGTTTTAGAGTGGCGCTCCTCAGCCACGGTACAGTATGTCGGCAAACTTTTCTTTGGGGTGATGAGAGTATTAGGTGTGGTATTTCTCTACTGCCAGATTCAGAACTCTCAACTCTTTCCAATTGTCAAAAACAGGCCTCCACAAAATACTCTGCTTCCTCCACACATGTAGAAGCAGGAAAATATTCAGAACAGTCAGAACTAACGGCATGAAAATATTTGCTTTTGAGGGTGTTTCATTCTAAAAACTACCCCACAGCACCCGCAAGAAATGCTCTGGGCCTCATTCCTTCTGGAAAAAACAGAACACCAGTGCATAAAACAATCATAGCATGTTTTTATGAAGTAACAATTAGGTGGGTTACACTTGTCTGCAAAACCATTAAATATTGAGCCTGTTTTAGTGTTTTTTTCTCTCTCTCATTAAATTACTCTTTGTAGAGACAGTGGTGAGGCCCAGATGGAGGTGTGGGTACTGGATAGAGTTTTGCCCCCAGACTGTGTGCTGTTGTCTGGGGTTGCCAGGGCACTGATGACGGCTGGTTGTGGTGGCTTTAATGGTAGTGGTGGTGGGTCAGAGAGTGGGTGGTGACGGGCCTGCGGTAACAGGGTGGGACCTGGCTGGCTGTGCATCATCAGTCATAGCCTTAAGGAAACAGTCAGGGGTCTCCTGCTATGCTGAAAGGCCTTGACTTTATAGAAGAGGCTGTTGACGTGATCTTCGAACATTCCATATGGAACTTTACCCCATGATTTTGACATATTGGAACGTAACAAGTTACTTTGTTTTTAAATCAATCAAATTATAATCTGAATTATCCCTGTGTAGTAACTAACTGAACCTATTTGTAATGTTTGGTTTGTTGACTCTGGCTGGCGTTTAAACGTGTCACATTCCTCTGCTTATAGCCATGAAACACCCACAACATGTTGAGGTGTTGTATCTCTCCTTAGGCTGCCACAGAGCCTATAGGCCTGTCATCAAACACATGGCCAGGTCGCAAGCAATTCGTCATCGAAGCCAAGTCACTGGTGCCCATTTGATTTCAACTTAAACATTGGTATTCTGGATTCTTCTCACTGGGTGGGGTAAATGAGGAGGGGTAAGTCGGTCTGGATAAGAGCGTCTGCTAAATGACTTAAATGTAAATGTAAATGTTCTGACTAGGCTATTTCTGATCAGTCTCCAGTCATCAGAAACATTCTAATTGCTATTTAAATGTCTTGTTAATTGAGAGCATCACCGCTGTACCTTGTTCTATGGGCTCTGCCTATCTTTATGCCCTGGCACAATAACCACAAACCCATCTGCTACACTCATTTATTTCCCATGAAAAAAAATATAGAGGTCTAAAATAGAACCTTAAATTTGCAGTAGGGCAGATAGAATAGAACTTTAAATTTGCAGTAGGGCAGATAGAATAGAACTTTAAATTTGCAGTAGGGCAGATAGAATAGAACTTTAAATTTGCAGTAGGGCAGATAGAATAGAACTTTAAATTTGCAGTAGGGCAGATAGAATAGAACTTTAAATTTGCAGTAGGGCAGATAGAATAGAACTTTAAATTTGCAGTAGGGCAGATAGAATAGAACTTTAAATTTGCAGTAGGGCAGATAGAATAGAACTTTAAATTTGCAGTAGGGCAGATAGAATAGAACTTTAAATTTGCAGTAGGGCAGATGGAATAGAACTTTAAATTTGCAGTAGGGCAGATAGAATAGAACTTTAAATTTGCAGTAGGGCAGATGGAATAGCGATGCCCAGCCCATGTTGTTTAACCACTAGTTGCTAGTTTGGGAAAATATAACGCTCTGCACTTTTAAGTTTTATTTAGCCTACCCAATCCCCTCTCTGTGTAACGGCGTTCGTCTGTTGAAGGAGAGTCGGACCAAAATGTGGTGTGGTAGTTACTCATGTTCTTAAATGAAAAAACAACGATACATGAAATAACTGTATATATACAAAAACAACAAACGGAACGTGAAAACCTATACAGCCTGTCTGGTGAACAACTACACAGAGACAGGAACAATCACCCACGAAATCACAGTGAAACCCTGGCTACCTAAATACTGTTCCCAATCAGAGACAACGAGAGTCACCTGACTCTGATTGAGAACCGCCTCAGGCAGCCAAACCTATGCTACACCCCTACTCAGCCGCAATCCCAATGCCTACAAAACCCCAATACGAAACACAACATTTTAAACCCATGTCACACCCTGGCCTGACCAAATATATAACGAAAACACAAAATACTATGACCAAGGCGTGACACTCTGGTTCTCATGTGCGAGGAAGAGCCAACCAATTCCTTTTGCAGTATTACATGGGCACCAGCTTGGAGACTTGTCCTGTCCAAATATTGGTATTCATTCATTTGTAAAGAAGGGGTCATGGCGGAGAGAAAAACTGCCAGGCTAATCCATTCCCTAGTTTTTTACATTTTTGATCCTTTCCCTCTGATATTTTATTTGTTCCTCCTTCTCCTTGTGCAGGTTACCATGACGGTCCCACTTGGCCGATAACATATTGCAGCCGAAATGTCCTTCCATTTAGTTAATAACCTGCTTCAAATGGTAATCACTGACCATTCAAAAGCTTATTTCCAGTTGTTGTGTTTTCATAGGCCTCCAAGTTATATGGGTAAATACTAGTAAAGGGCTTGTGAAACCCCTCAAGGTGAAAATATGTTGTAATGATGTTGTGTTTTCATAGGCCTCCAAGTTATACGGGTAAATAATAGTAAAGGGCTTGTGAAACCCCTCAAGGTGAAAATATGTTGTAATGATGTTGTGTTTTCATAGGCCTCCAAGTTATACGGGTAAATACTAGTAAAGGGCTTGTGAAACCCCTCAAGGTGAAAATATGTTGTAATGATGTTGTGTTTTCATAGGCCTCCAAGTTATACGGGTAAATAATAGTGAAGGGCTTGTGAAACCCCTCAAGGTGAAAATATGGCGTAACGATGCGCTCAACAATCGGCATGAATTCTGTCTAACTCTGCTTCATGACGTTAGCTGTTGTATGTTTATATTTAGTACTTTAGCTACCTACCCTAGCCTGGCAATCAGCTCATTTCCAAGTTGATGTAATGTCATCAAAAGAAAGCAAATATTTATCAGTTTTAGTTATGAGCATAGAGACGCTTTAAACCATCCACAGTACCAGTCAAAAGTTTGGACACAACTACTCATTCAAGGGTTTTTCTTTATTTTTGCACATTTCTACATAGTAGAATAATAGGGAAGACATTACAACTATTAAATAACACATATGGAAAACAAATCAAAATAGATTTTAGATTTTAGATTCTTCAAAGTAGCCACCCTTTGCCTTGATGACAGCTTTGCACACTCTTGGCATTCTCTCAACCAGCTTCACCTGGAATGCTTGTCCAACAGTCTTGAAGGAGTTCCCACATATGCTGAGCACTTGTTGGACGCTTTTACTTCACTCTGCGGTCCAACTCATCCCAAACCATCTCAATTGGGTTGAGGTCGGGTAATTGTGGAGGCCAGGTCATCTGATGCGGTACTCCATCACTCTCCTTCTTGGTCAAATAGCCATTACAAAGCCTGGAAGTGTGTTGGGTCATTGTCCTGTTGAAAACAAATGGTAGTCCCACTAAGTGCAAACCAGATGGGATGGCGTATCGCTGCAGAATGCTGTGGTACCCATGCTGTTTAAGTGTGCCTTGAATTTTAAGTAAATCACAGACAGTGCCACTAGCAAAGCACCCCCACACCATCACACCTCCTCCTCCATGCTGGGAACCACACAGGTGGGAACCACACATGCAGAGATCATCCGTTCACCTACTCTGCGTCTCAAAGACGTGGCAGTTGGAACCAAAAATCTCCAATTTGGACTCATCAAACCAAAGGATAGATTTTCACCTGTCTAATGTCCATTGCTCGTGTTTCTTGGCCCAAGTAAGTCTTCTTCTAATTAGTGTCCTTTAGTAGTGGTTTCTTTGCAGCAATCCGACCATGAAGGCTTGATTCACACAGTCTCCTCTGAACAGTTGATGTTGAGATGTGTCTGTTACTTGAACTATGTGAAGCATTTATTTGGGCTGTAATCTGAGGCTGGTAACTTTAATGAACTTATCCTCTGCAGCAGAGGCAACTCTGGGTCTTCCTTTCCTGTGATGGTCCTTATGAGAGCCAGTTTCATCATAGCGCTTGATGGTTTTTGCAACTGCACTTGAAGCTCTTGAAATGTTCCGAATTGAGTTAACTTCATGTCTTAGTAATGATGGACTGTCGTTTCTCTTTGCTTATTTGAGCTGTTCATGCCATAATACTTATTTAAAATAAAAAAAATCTTAATACTGCATTGTTGGTTAAGGGCATGTTAGTAAGCAATTCACTGTAAAGTCTACACCTGCTGTTGTATTCGGTGCATATGACAAATACAATTTGATTTGATTTGACATGGACTTGGTATTTTAACACATATGGCTATCTTCTGTATAGCACACCTACCTTGTTACAATGCAACTGATTGGCTCAAACTCATTAAGAAGGAAAGAAATTCCACAAATATACTTTTAACAAGGCACACTTGTTAATTGAATTGCATTCCAGGTGACTCCCCCATAAAGCTGGTTGAGAGAATGCCAAGAGTGTGCAAAGCTAGCCCGATTGAGGGGTTTGCACGCTTGTTATTTATTATCTGCCCTTATGATTCGGAGGCATATGAAAACACTGAAACTGGATGTAAGCTATTGAATGATCAGTGATCATCACCATTTGAAGCAGATAATTAACTAAATATAATTACATTTAGGGTGTCATTTGATGTTGGCCAAAGTAGTACTGTCATGGCATCCCACATAAATAGAAGAGGGAACAAATAAAACACTCTGACGGAACAAATGAAAAGCCAGAGGGAATGGATGAAAAACAGAGGGAACAGATTAAAAGCCAGAGGGAATGGATGAAAAACAGAGGGAACAGATTAAAAGCCAGAGGGAATGGATGAAAAACAGAGGGAATGGATGAAAAACAGAGGGAACAGATTAAAAGCCAGAGGGAATGGATGAAAAACAGAGGGAACAGATTAAAAGCCAGAGGGAATGGATGAAAAACAGAGGGAACAGATTAAAAGCCAGAGGGAATGGATGAAAAACAGAGGGAACAGATTAAAAGCCAGAGGGAATGGATGAAAAACAGAGGGAACAGATTAAAAGCCAGAGGGAATGGATGAAAACCAGAGGGAATGGATGAAAAACAGAGGGAACAGATTAAAAGCCAGAGGGAATGGATGAAAAACAGAGGGAACAGATTAAAAGCCAGAGGGAATGGATGAAAAACAGAGGGAACAGATTAAAAGCCAGAGGGAATAGATGAAAAACAGAGGGAACAGATTAAAAGCCAGAGGGAATGAATGAAAAACAGAGGGAATGGATGAAAAACAGAGGGAATGGATGAAAAACAGAGGGAACAGATGAAAAACAGAGGGAACAGATTAAAAGCCAGAGGGAATGGATGAAAAACAGAGGGAACAGATTAAAAACCAGAGGGAATGGATGAAAAACAGAGGGAACAGATTAAAAGCCAGAGGGAATGGATGAAAAACAGAGGGAATGGATGAAAAACAGAGGGAATGGATGAAAAACAGAGGGAACAGATTAAAAGCCAGAGGGAATGGATGAAAAACAGAGGGATTAAAAGCCAGAGGGAATGGATGAAAAACAGAGGGAATGGATGAAAAACAGAGGGAACAGATTAAAAGCCAGAGGGAATGGATGAAAAACAGAGGGAATGGATGAAAAGCAGAGGGAATGGATGAAAAACAGAGGGAATGGATGAAAAACAGAGGGAATGGATGAAAAACAGAGGGAACGGATTAAAAGCCAGAGGGAATGGATGAAAAACAGAGGGAATGGATGAAAAACAGAGGGAACAGATTAAAAGCCAGAGGGAATGGATGAAACACAGAGGGAACAGATTAAAAGCCAGAGGGAATGGATGAAAAACAGAGGGAACAGATTAAAAGCCAGAGGGAATGGATGAAAAACAGAGGGAATGGATGAAAAACAGAGGGAACAGATTAAAAGCCAGAGGGAATGGATGAAAAACAGAGGGAATGGATGAAAAACAGAGGGAACAGATTAAAAGCCAGAGGGAATGGATGAAAAACAGAGGGAACAGATTAAAAGCCAGAGGGAATGGATGAAAAACAGAGGGAATGGATGAAAAACAGAGGGAACAGATTAAAAGCCAGAGGGAATGGATGAAACACAGAGGGAACAGATTAAAAGCCAGAGGGAATGGATGAAAAACAGAGGGAACAGATTAAAAGCCAGAGGGAATGGATGAAAAACAGAGGGAACAGATTAAAAGCCAGAGGGAATGGATGAAAAACAGAGGGAACAGATTAAAAGCCAGAGGGAATGGATGAAAAACAGAGGGAATGGATGAAAAACAGAGGGAACAGATTAAAAGCCAGAGGGAATGGATGAAAAACAGAGGGAACAGATTAAAAGCCAGAGGGAATGGATGAAACACAGAGGGAACAGATTAAAAGCCAGAGGGAATGGATGAAAAACAGAGGGAACAGATTAAAAGCCAGAGGGAATGGATGAAAAACAGAGGGAACAGATTAAAAGCCAGAGGGAATGGATGAAAAACAGAGGGAACAGATTAAAAGCCAGAGGGAATGGATGAAAAACAGAGGGAATGGATGAAAAACAGAGGGAACAGATTAAAAGCCAGAGGGAATGGATGAAAAACAGAGGGAATGGATGAAAAACAGAGGGAACAGATTAAAAGCCAGAGGGAATGGATGAAAAACAGAGGGAACAGATTAAAAGCCAGAGGGAATGGATGAAAAACAGAGGGAATGGATGAAAAACAGAGGGAATGGATGAAAAACAGAGGGAACAGATTAAAAGCCAGAGGGAATGGATGAAAAACAGAGGGAATGGATGAAAAACAGAGGGAACAGATTAAAAGCCAGAGGGAATGGATGAAAAACAGAGGGAACAGATTAAAAGCCAGAGGGAATGGATGAAAAACAGAGGGAATTGATGAAAAACAGAGGGAACAGATTAAAAGCCAGAGGGAATGGATGAAAAACAGAGGGAATGGATGAAAAACAGAGGGAACAGATTAAAAGCCAGAGGGAATGGATGAAAAACAGAGGGAACAGATTAAAAGCCAGAGGGAATGGATGAAAAACAGAGGGAATGGATGAAAAACAGAGGGAATGGATGAAAAACAGAGGGAACAGATTAAAAGCCAGAGGGAATGGATGAAAAACAGAGGGAATGGATGAAAACAGAGGGAACAGATTAAAAGCCAGAGGGAATGGATGAAAAACAGAGGGAACAGATTAAAAGCCAGAGGGAATGGATGAAACACAGAGGGAACAGATTAAAAGCCAGAGGGAATGGATGAAAAACAGAGGGAACAGATTAAAAGCCAGAGGGAATGGATGAAAAACAGAGGGAACAGATTAAAAGCCAGAGGGAATGGATGAAAAACAGAGGGAACAGATTAAAAGCCAGAGGGAATGGATGAAAAACAGAGGGAATGGATGAAAAACAGAGGGAACAGATTAAAAGCCAGAGGGAATGGATGAAAAACAGAGGGAATGGATGAAAAACAGAGGGAACAGATTAAAAGCCAGAGGGAATGGATGAAAAACAGAGGGAACAGATTAAAAGCCAGAGGGAATGGATGAAAAACAGAGGGAATGGATGAAAAACAGAGGGAATGGATGAAAAACAGAGGGAACAGATTAAAAGCCAGAGGGAATGGATGAAAAACAGAGGGAATGGATGAAAAACAGAGGGAACAGATTAAAAGCCAGAGGGAATGAATGAAAAACAGAGGGAATGGATGAAAAACAGAGGGAACAGATGAAAAACAGAGGGAACAGATTAAAAGCCAGAGGGAATGGATGAAAAACAGAGGGAACAGATTAAAAGCCAGAGGGAATGGATGAAAAACAGAGGGAACAGATTAAAAGCCAGAGGGAATGGATGAAAAACAGAGGGAATGGATGAAAAACAGAGGGAATGGATGAAAAACAGAGGGAACAGATGAAAAACATAGGGAACAGATTAAAAGCCAGAGGGAATGGATGAAAAACAGAGGGATTAAAAGCCAGAGGGAATGGATGAAAAACAGAGGGAATGGATGAAAAACAGAGGGAACAGATTAAAAGCCAGAGGGAATGGATGAAAAACAGAGGGAATGGATGAAAAGCAGAGGGAATGGATGAAAAACAGAGGGAATGGATGAAAAACAGAGGGAATGGATGAAAAACAGAGGGAACAGATTAAAAGCCAGAGGGAATGGATGAAAAACAGAGGGAATGGATGAAAAACAGAGGGAACAGATTAAAAGCCAGAGGGAATGGATGAAACACAGAGGGAACAGATTAAAAGCCAGAGGGAATGGATGAAAAACAGAGGGAACAGATTAAAAGCCAGAGGGAATGGATGAAAAACAGAGGGAATGGATGAAAAACAGAGGGAACAGATTAAAAGCCAGAGGGAATGGATGAAAAACAGAGGGAATGGATGAAAAACAGAGGGAACAGATTAAAAGCCAGAGGGAATGGATGAAAAACAGAGGGAACAGATTAAAAGCCAGAGGGAATGGATGAAAACAGAGGGAATGGATGAAAAACAGAGGGAACAGATTAAAAGCCAGAGGGAATGGATGAAACACAGAGGGAACAGATTAAAAGCCAGAGGGAATGGATGAAAACAGAGGGAACAGATTAAAAGCCAGAGGGAATGGATGAAAAACAGAGGGAACAGATTAAAAGCCAGAGGGAATGGATGAAAAACAGAGGGAACAGATTAAAAGCCAGAGGGAATGGATGAAAAACAGAGGGAATGGATGAAAAACAGAGGGAACAGATTAAAAGCCAGAGGGAATGGATGAAAACAGAGGGAACAGATTAAAAGCCAGAGGGAATGGATGAAACACAGAGGGAACAGATTAAAAGCCAGAGGGAATGGATGAAAAACAGAGGGAACAGATTAAAAGCCAGAGGGAATGGATGAAAAACAGAGGGAATGGATGAAAAACAGAGGGAACAGATTAAAAGCCAGAGGGAATGGATGAAAAACAGAGGGAATGGATGAAAAACAGAGGGAACAGATTAAAAGCCAGAGGGAATGGATGAAAAACAGAGGGAACAGATTAAAAGCCAGAGGGAATGGATGAAAAACAGAGGGAATGGATGAAAAACAGAGGGAATGGATGAAAAACAGAGGGAACAGATTAAAAGCCAGAGGGAATGGATGAAAAACAGAGGGAATGGATGAAAAACAGAGGGAACAGATTAAAAGCCAGAGGGAATGGATGAAAAACAGAGGGAACAGATTAAAAGCCAGAGGGAATGGATGAAAAACAGAGGGAACAGATTAGCCTGCCAGTCTTCTTTTCACCGCCATGACCCCTCAGGGGCTCTGTAAAACAAGAGGTTTTCTGTGAATGAAGAAAAACGGAAATGTTAGTATAGCCTATAGAGTATGGAGATGCCCTGACAGGTGTGAAATCCTATATGTGCTTGAGATCAAGTCTAGAATGTTACAATGCCCGTTGGAGGGACTTTGAAAGCATTAAGAGAGTATTTTTAAGAAAGATCTACATTTGAACATAGTGTTTATCATTTCCATAACATTCTCAGCAGCAGATTAGAAGTCTGTAAAGGCTATCTCCTCTGTTGGTGTTCCAAGTGTTTGAAGATCAGACTCAGGACCAGTGCCATATTTGGTTCCTGTTTGTGTGTGCGTATGTGTATGTGTGTGGGTGGTTACGAAGGTGTGTTTGTGAAAGTTGTGTGTGTGCGTGCAGGAGGGCGTGCGTGTCTGTGCCCCTTCAAGAATCCGAGTAGCTCCCTATGAAGCGTGGCTCTCCGCTGAGATTAAGGAAACGTTGTTACAGGGTATTATACAATGTTTCCATGAACTCAGGAATGTTAGGAAATTGGGAAAATGAACAGCTCTGGACAGCTTCCCATTTCCCAATTCCCCTCTCCCTTTAAAATACCACCACACTGCTCTCCTGAACCAGCCACCAGTTGAGAGGGACGTGTTATTCCAGAGTTATTCTTTGTAACTGAGGTGCTGTTTTTACTGGGCTAAAGGCTGCACTAGTATAATTCCCTCTGTAGGTGAGGTGCTGTTTTTACTGGGCTAAAGGCTGCACTAGTATCATTCTCTCTGTAGATGAGATGCTGTTTTACTGGGCTAAAGGCTGCACTAGTATCATTCCCTCTGTAGATGAGATGCTGTTTTACTGGGCTAAAGGCTGCACTAGTATCATTCCCTCTGTAGATGAGATGCTGTTTTACTGGGCTAAAGGCTGCACTAGTATAATTCCCTCTGTAGATGAGATGCTGTTTTACTGGGCTAAAGGCTGCACTAGTATAATTCCCTCTGTAGATGAGATGCTGTTTTACTGGGCTAAAGGCTGCACTAGTATAATTCCCTCTGTAGATGAGATGCTGTTTTACTGGGCTAAAGACTGCACTAGTATCATTCTCTCTGTAGATGAGATGCTGTTTTACTGGGCTAAAGGCTGCACTAGTATAATTCCCTCTGTAGATGAGATGCTGTTTTACTGGGCTAAAGGCTGCACTAGTATCATTCTCTCTGTAGATGAGATGCTGTTTTACTGGGCTAAAGGCTGCACTAGTATAATTCTCTCTGTAGATGAGATGCTGTTTTACTGGGCTAAAGGCTGCACTAGTATAATTCCCTCTGTAGATGAGATGCTGTTTTACTGGGCTAAAGGCTGCACTAGTATAATTCCCTCTGTAGATGAGATGCTGTTTTACTGGGCTAAAGGCTGCACTAGTATCATTCTCTCTGTAGATGAGATGCTGTTTTACTGGGCTAAAGGCTGCACTAGTATCATTCTCTCTGTAGATGAGATGCTGTTTTACTGGGCTAAAGGCTGCACTAGTATCATTCTCTCTGTAGATGAGATGCTGTTTTACTGGGCTAAAGGCTGCACTAGTATAATTCCCTCTGTAGATGAGATGCTGTTTTACTGGGCTAAAGGCTGCACTAGTATCATTCCCTCTGTAGATGAGATGCTGTTTTACTGGGCTAAAGGCTGCACTAGTATCATTCTCTCTGTAGATGAGGTGCTGTTTTACTGGGCTAAAGGCTGCACTAGTATAATTCCCTCTGTAGATGAGATGCTGTTTTACTGGGCTAAAGGCTGCACTAGTATAATTCCCTCTGTAGATGAGATGCTGTTTTACTGGGCTAAAGGCTGCACTAGTATAATTCCCTCTGTAGATGAGGTGCTGTTTTACTGGGCTAAAGGCTGCACTAGTATAATTCCCTCTGTAGATGAGATGCTGTTTTACTGGGCTAAAGGCTGCACTAGTATCATTCTCTCTGTAGATGAGGTGCTGTTTTACTGGGCTAAAGGCTGCACTAGTATAATTCCCTCTGTAGATGAGATGCTGTTTTACTGGGCTAAAGGCTGCACTAGTATAATTCCCTCTGTAGATGAGGTGCTGTTTTTACTGGGCTAAAGGCTGCACTAGTATCATTCTCTCTGTAGATGAGGTGCTGTTTTACTGGGCTAAAGGCTGCACTAGTATAATTCCCTCTGTAGATGAGATGCTGTTTTTACTGGGCTAAAGGCTGCACTAGTATCATTCTCTCTGTAGATGAGATGCTGTTTTACTGGGCTAAAGGCTGCACTAGTATAATTCCCTCTGTAGATGAGGTGCTGTTTTTACTGGGCTAAAGGCTGCACTAGTATAATTCCCTCTGTAGATGAGGTGCTGTTTTTACTGGGCTAAAGGCTGCACTAGTATCATTCTCTCTGTAGATGAGATGCTGTTTTACTGGGCTAAAGGCGCACTAGTATCATTCCCTCTGTAGGTGAGGTGCTGTTTTTACTGGGCTAAAGGCTGCACTAGTATCATTCCCTCTGTAGATAAGGTGCTGGTTTTACTGGGCTAAAGACTGCACTAGTATCATTCCCTCTGTAGATAAGGTGCTGTTTTTACTGGGCTAAAGGCTGCACTAGTATCATTCCCTCTGTAGATAAGGTGCTGGTTTTACTGGGCTAAAGACTGCACTAGTATCATTCCCTCTGTAGATAAGGTGCTGTTTTTACTGGGCTAAAGGCTGCACTAGTATCATTCCCTCTGTCGATGCTCAATATCACTATTTCAGTGTGTTGCAGTGTTTCTATCCTATTTTTACAGGCTCTATTTCAGAGAGCGTGCTGACAGAGGTTCTGGTTCTGGTTGGATTCTGTGTAACTGCAGAAGACCAGTCCCGTGGCTACAGGCATTTCCCTGTGTTTAGTCTGAGTGCTGTTCTCTCCATGTACACTGTGTGTGTATGTTCACCACTGGAGCGATGCTTGGTGGTGTAGAGATGACTGCCTGTTCACTTCCTTTTCTCTCTCTTTCTGTCTCTTGGTGCTAAGCGATTAGTGCTTTTTGACGTCGGTTCAGTTTTGGTTAGAATTTGTGTTTTTATTACATTAAATGCACTGTGCGTTATGTGGGTTGAATGCTGTAACAACAGAATAAAAGAGTAATGACTGTCCATTACTACTTATCACTTATTAACCATCAGTTATTCACATTACTTTACTTTTGTTTTATTTGATGACTATTATTTCATTCCAAGTCATCATCTCCTTCCTATAAAACTGTGGCCTATGCCTGTCTGACAAAAATCACTATTTTAGTAGTTGTTCAAAGGAAGTAAGGCATACTTTTATGACTCCTGAATACCAACTATCAATCACTTAGATCATGTATTTTCAGTGACCAGCCTTCTTTGTGTTTTTGCAGGTTACCAGCCTGCGTTGTTTTCGCTGGTGACCAGCCTTCATTGTGTTTTCTCTGGTGACCAACCCTCATTGTGTTTTCTCTGGTGACCAACCTTCATTGTGTTTTCTCTTGTGACCAGCCTTCATTGTGTTTTCTCTTGTGACCAGCCTTCATTGTGTTTTCTCTTGTGACCAGCCTTCATTGTGTTTCCTCTTGTGACCAGCCTTCATTGTGTTTTCTCTTGTGACCAGCCTTCATTGTGTTTTCTCTGGTGACCAGCCTTCGTTGTGTTTTCTCAATCTCTCTCTCTCTCTATTGTCTCTTTTTCTCTCTCTATTCTCTCTCTCTATTCTCTCTCCCTGTCTCTTTCTGCCTCTCAGTGATGTTGAACCACTCTGTGTACTGAACCTGTTGCCCCTCTTGCTCTTTAACTGGGCTGTTGGCAAGACACCTTCTCTGGGCAGCTAGCAGACATATACACCAGGTTCTCGCTCTCTGTTCTCTCTGTTTCCCTGCAGACTTTATCCAGTCTCTATTGTCTAGTTTTGCTATGACAACATGTTATATAATATTATTTTTAATGACTAAAACTCTAAACACTTCTGTGTCTTGAGCCAAGCACTGTTCAAACACACACACGCGCATGCAGGCATGCACACAAACACACACACACACACACACATGCAGGCATGCACACAAACACACACACATGTTTGTATTTCTATCTTTGTGGGGACCAAACAATTCACCCTTTTAGGCTTAGGGGTTATAACCCTGACCCCGAAGCCTAAAATAGTATTTTTCTACGTCGGGACCAGCGAAATGTCTCCACTTAATTTTCCTTGTTTTGCCATCCTTGTGAGGACTTCCGATCCCCACAAGTATAGTAAAATCAAATACACACACACACACACACACACACACACACACACACACACACACACACACACACACACACACACACACACACACACACACACACACACACACACACACACACACACACACACACACACACACACACACACACACACACACACACACACACACACACTACAAGCCAGCCTTCCTCATTTATTTTACAGCAGAGAGGGAGATTCTTTTTGTTTAGAAACACTGAAATGTTTTTTGTAGAGCAGCTCAGTCAGACTGCGGGCCAACCTAAATAAAGAGGAACGTTGGAGAAACATCCAAAAACACAGTCAGGCCCAACTCCAAGCACAACCTTAGGTAACCGCCCATTAGTTCTGCCTAGGGTTGAAAGTTACTGGAAACTTTCAAATTATCAGTAAAACAGTCAGGCAGCCCAACTCCAAGCACAACCTTAGGTAACCGCCCATTAGTTCTGCCTAGGGTTGAAAGTTACTGGAAACTTTCAAATGATCAGTAAAACAGTCAGGCAGCCCAACTCCAAGCACAACCTTAGGTAACCGCCCATTAGTTCTGCCTAGGGTTGAAAATTACTGGAAACTTTCAAATTATCAGTAAACTATCAGAATTGTGGTATCGTTCAAGGATTTTATGTAATCTATCTCACTACATCTAGTGGTCCTTTATGGTACTTCGGATTATCACAGGTGTCTATAATTATCTCTGACCCTCTGTGTGGTCTTATCACGTCAAATGTATGAAATAATTAAAGAAGATGATAAAAAAATAATGACAGATCTGTAAAAGATTATCTTAAATATAAACCATCAATTTAGTGAATACCATTGGTGTTTAAAATGAAGGTTTCATCATGAAATATCTTTTATATCATTTTTTTTACACACCTTGATTTATTTTATATGTCAATATGTATTTGTTGTCAATGTTTCGTTGTCATTGTTTTGTAACTTCTGTAAATTACCGGTAGCTTTGCAACCCTTGTTCTACCTTTCAATCATATAGAAAACTCAATAACTGTTACAGTGACTCTGCCCCAAGGTATGAAGCCCTTCATGATACGTAGGCCAGGAGATCCCAGGCATTTGAGAAAAAAACGATGACAAAAATACTTGCTTACAAGAATCTCTTGGGATTGATATTCCACTTTCACTGAGTTTTATCACTGTGTACTATGTAATTATCTGTACGAAACCTATGTAGCTATTAAGTCATCACAGGTTGGTGTTACTCGTCCTACCAGCCACTAAATCCAAGGTGTGTGTTTGTGTCTGGCGCCTCGACTCTCATCTCAAGAGGAGACTGAATTCAAACTGAGGCTGCCACCATAGTTACACAGCTGCTAGTTTGACATACTGTTGCCACTAATTAACAACTGCTTTGCGGTAGTGTAGCAGAACAAACCAATCAACATCACGTGTCACTGGTCTTTGAGGTGGGAGATGCTGTAACCAACACTACAGAAACACCACTTAAACCCTGATCCCAGTGACAGATTGACAATAACCTCTTGGTCTGGGAGGGTGTGAAAGTAATATGGGGACTACAGAGGGTTCTCAGGGGGGGAACTCTGGGGAAGTTCTGTTAGAATGTAGTCCTTCCCTGGGGAAAGCAAACTTCACATCATCCAAACTGACACCTCAATCTGAAAATGTGCTCACAGGCACACACACACACACACATACATATTATCACCTAGGTCTGAAAATGTACTGCTACAGTATATACTCTGAAGTTGGTCTCCCATTTCAGGTGGTTGACATGATTTACTTAAACCTGGCTGCTGTGATTGACAGGAAGACGTTCCTCTTGCTCCAATAACCTCTCGTTAACAGCTAGAACGGCTCATTTCAAGTTACAATGTGATCAACTCATTTAGCTGCTAAGTATTTTCCGCTTTGTTCACTAACCTCTGAACAAAAGAAACATCAACCACAAACTCCCAGCCTTAACCTCCATAATATGATGTGTCCAAGCCCTGTTTTTATACTGAATTAAAGCCACGTTTATCCAGATGTTTTCAACAGGACATCTTGAGTGCTGCTGAACTCTAGTCCAAAGTTAACAAGGCTTCCTCCAAAGACACAAACTCCCTGTTTTCAAGCGGCACTAATGTTGAACAGAGAGGGTGCCAGGGCGGTATCTGGCTGTACCTGTGAGAGAGTGGGTGTGTCTGTCTCCGACCTGTAGACCTAAAGCCCCGCCCTCAACCCCAGATCTAATATCATCTTAGCATATTCCCTATCATATCCATAACTATTAGGGGTATGAAGAAATGTCTGACCCTGTATCAGTGTTCAACCTGTTGCGATGAGGAATCCCGTATCCGGGATCCTATTTATAGTCTCATGCTCATCACCATAACGCAACGTTAACTATTCATGAAAATCACAAATGAAATGAAATAAATATATTTGCTCTCAAGCTTAGCCATTTGTTAACAACACTGTCATCTCAGATTTTCAAAATATGCTTTTGAACCATAGCTAAACAAGCATTTGTGTAAGAGTATTGATAGCCTAGCATAGCATTAAGCCTAGCATTCAGCATGCAACATTTTCACAAAAACAAGAAAAGCATTCAAATAAAATCATTTACCTTTGAAGAACTTCAGATGTTTTCAATGAGGAGACTCTCAGTTAGATAGCAAATGTTCAGTTTTTCCAAAAATATTATTTGTGTAGGAGAAATCGCTCCGTTTTGTTCATCACGTTTGGGTAAGAAAAAACCTGAATATTAAGTCATTACAACGCAAACTTTTTTTCCAAATGAACTCCTTAATATCGACAGAAACGTGGCAAACGTTGTTTAGAATCAATCCTCAAGGTGTTTTTCACATATCTATCGACGATAAATCATTCGTGGCAGTTTGGTTTCTCTTCTGAAGAAAATGGAACGCGCGTGGACCTGGAGATTACGCAATAATTTCGACGGAAGACACCGGGCGGACACCTGGTAAATGTAGTCTCTTATGGTCAATCTTCCAATGATATGCCTACAAATACGTCACAATGCTGCAGACACCTTGGGGAAACGACAGAAAGTGCAGGCTCATTCCTGGCGCATTCACAGCCATATAAGGAGACATTGGAACACAGGTCATTCACAATCTGGACCATTTCCTGTATGAAATTTCATCTTGGTTTCGCCTGTAGCATTAGTTCCGGGGCACTCACAGATAATATCTTTGCAGTTTTGGAAACGTCAGAGTTTTTTCTTTCCAACGCTGTCAATTACATGCATAGTCGTGCATCTTTTCGTGACAAAATATCCTGTTTGAAATTTGTGCTATAGAAACTGAACAAGAGGTCAT
This sequence comes from Oncorhynchus gorbuscha, assembly GCF_021184085.1. Taxonomy (NCBI): domain Eukaryota; kingdom Metazoa; phylum Chordata; class Actinopteri; order Salmoniformes; family Salmonidae; genus Oncorhynchus; species Oncorhynchus gorbuscha. The sequence goes on from NC_060186.1 coordinate 60,814,189, forward strand.
CTCACACGGGCACACACGCACACACACAAACACACACTCAACCACCATTGCTACGGCCCTTGAAAAGTCATCAAGATTTGTCTGGCCTGGTTTACTGGCCCTGACCCAGGTTGTGTAGCCTTTCCACTGGCCTGGCCCAGAACTAATAGAATCAGTCGGTCCACATCAGTACACTACAGTCAGTTAGTCCACATCAGTACACTAGTTAGTCAGTCCACATCAGTACACTACAGTTAGTCAGTCCACATCAGTACACTACAGTTAGTCCACATCAGTACGCTACAGTTAGTCCACATCAGTACAATACAGTCAGTCCACATCAGTACACTACAGTTAGTCCACATCAGTACACTACAGTCAGTCAGTCCACATCAGTACACTACAGTCAGTCAGTCCACATCAGTACACTACAGTCAGTCCACATCAGTACACTACAGTTATTCCACATCAGTACACTACAGTCAGTCAGTCCACATCAGTACACTACAGTTAGTCCACATCAGTACACTACAGTCAGTCAGTCCACATCACTACACTACAGTTAGTCCATATCACTACACTACAGTTAGTCCACATCAGTACGCTACAGTTAGTCCACATCCGTACACTACAGTCAGTCAGTCCACATGTGTACACTACAGTCAGTTAGTCTACATCAGAACACTACAGTTAGTCCACATCAGTACACTACAGTCAGTTAGTCCACATCAGTACACTACAGTTAGTCCACATCAGTATGCTACAGTTCGTCCACATCAGTACGCTACAGTTAGTCAGTCCACATCAGTACACTACAGTCAGTTAGTCCACATCAGTACACTACAGTTAGTTCACATCAGTACGCTACAGCTAGTCCACATCAGTACGCTACAGTCAGTCCACATCAGTACACTACAGTCAGTCCACATCAGTACACTACAGTCAGTCCACATCAGTACACTACAGTCAGTCCACATCAGTACACTACAGTCAGTCAGTCCTGCATGCATGTGTGGGCTGCCCTAGGGACGAGCACTGGCTCTGGTGCCAGTTGGACAGCTCTCGCCTGTAAATACATTTATCACTCCACAGCAAATTGTCCAAATTATTCATGTGAATTATCACCCGTTGATTTGGTCAAGTTTCAATAAGGTTTCTTACTCTGTCTCCATTTACTTCTCTGTCCCCTTTTTGTCGTTCTCTCGCTATATCCGTATCTTTCCCTCTGTGACCCTCTCTCTCTCCTACTCCTTTTCTCTCTTTCTCTTGCTTCCTCTGTTGGCAGTGTGTGTTAATGTGTTCCATGTGAAGTATTTCCTGGACAGTGCAGTAGCCTCTGGAGCAGATATGTACCCTGTACAGGACTCTGGTCATTCAGTCACCCAGAGTACACTGTTAACCACTGACCACTCTGACGTTTCACACACACACACACACACACACACACACACACACACACACACACACACACACACACACACACACACACACACACACACACACACACACACACACACACACACACACACACACACACACACACACACACACACACACACACACACAAACACTCACACTCACACTCACACACTCACACACTGGTTGCCTTGGCTGTGTGTATGGGCCAGCTGGAGAGCAGCTAATCACTACATGCTGTTCCATCACACACCCAGCCACAGGATTACAAAACCATTGTCTGGAACTGCTACTCTCAAACCTTAGCATGCTCTGTGCGTGTGTGTGTGTGTGTGTGTGTGTGTGTGTGTGTGTGTGTGTGTGTGTGTGTGTGTGTGTGTGCGTGCGTGCGTGCGTGCGTGCGTGCGTGCATGCGGGTGTGGGTGTGGGTGTGGGTGTGGGTGTGCGTGTGCGTGTGTGTGTGTGTGTGGCTGTGCGTGTGTGTGTGGCTGTGCGTGTGTGTGTGGCTGTGCGTGTGTGTGCGTGGCTGTGCGTGTGTGTGTGTGGCTGTGCGTGTGTGTGCGCGTGCGTGTGTGTGTGGCTGTGCATGTGTGCGCATGCGCATATAAATTGAGCTCCAAAAGTATTGGGACAGTGACACATCCAGCACGTTGGATGTTAAGTGATACAGTGACGATGAGGTTACAGACTGTCAGCTTCAATTTGAGGGGGTTTTCAATAATATCAGTGAACCGTTTAGAGATTACAGGGCTTTTTTTACATGTCCCCCCCATTTTAGGGGACCAAAAGTATATATAGACAGACAGACAGACAGACAGACAGACAGACAGACAGACAGACAGACAGACAGACAGACAGACAGACAGACAGACAGACAGACAGACAGACAGACAGACAGACAGACAGACAGACAGACAGACAGATAGATAGATAGATAGATAGATAGATAGATAGATAGATAGATAGATAGATAGATAGATAGATAGATAGATAGATAGATAGATAGATAGATAGATAGATAGATAGATAGATAGATAGATAGATAGATAGATAGATAGATAGATAGGCATGTGTATTAAAGTAGTCAAACGTTTAGTATTTGGTTCCATATAGTATATATATATATATATATATATATATATATATATATATATATATATATATATATATATATATATATATATATATATATATATAGTATAGATATATATAGTAGCAATATAGTAGAGATAGTAGAGATATACAGTGGGTGTCACGCCTTGGTCATAGTGTTTTGTGTTTCGTTATATATTTGGTCTGGCCAGGGTGTGACATGGGTTTATTTTGTGGTATTTCGTATTGGGGTTTTGTAGTTATTGGGATTGCGGCTGAGTAGGGGTGTTGCATAGGCTTGGCTGCCTGAGGCAGTTCTCAATCAGAGTCAGGTGATTCTCGTTGTCTCTGATTGGGAACCGTATTTAGGTAGCCTGGGTTTCACTTTGTATTTCGTGGGTGATTGTTCCTGTCTCTGTGTAGTTTTACCAGATAGGCTGTAATTAGGTTTCACGTTCCGTTTGTTGTTTTTGTATATGTAATAGTTATTTCGTGTATCGCGATCCTTCATTAAAGATCATGAGTAACAACCACGCTGCATTTCGGTCCGACTCTCTTTCAACAAACGAAGAACGCCGTTACAGTGGGGAGAACAAGTATTTGAAACTCTGCCGATTTTCCTATTTACAAAGTATGTAGAGGTCTGTGATTTTTATCATAGGTACACTTCAACTGTGAGAGACGGAATCTAAAACAAAAATCCAGAAAATCACATTGTATGATTTTTAAGTGTTTAATTTTCATTTTATTGCATGACATAAGTATTTGATACATCAGAAAAGCAGAACTTAATATTTGGTACAGAAACCTTTTTTTGCAATTACAGAGATCATACGTATCCTGTAGTTCTTGACCAGGTTTGCACACACTGCAGCAGGGATTTTGGCCCACTCCTCCATACAGACCTTCTCTAGATCCTTCACGTTTCTGGGCTGTCGCTGGGCAATATGGACTTTCAGCTCCCTCCAAAGATTTTCTATTGGGTTCAGGTCTGGAGACTGGCTAGGCCACTCCAGGACCTAGAGATGCCTCTTCCGGAGCCACTCCTTAGTTGCCCTGGCTGTGTGTTAGGGGTCGTTGTCATGCTGGAAGTCCCAGCCACAACCCATCTTCAATGCTCTTACTGAGGGAAGGAGGTTGTTGGCCAAGATCTCGCAATACATGGCCCCATCCATCCTCCCCTCAATACGGTGCAGTAGTCCTATCCCTTTTCCAGAAAAGCATCCCCAAAGAATGATGTTTCCACCTCCATACTTCACGGTTGGGATGGTGTTCTTGGGCTAGTACTCATCCTTCTTCTTCCTCCAAACACGGCTAGTGGAGTTTAGAGCAAAAGCTCTATTTTTGTCTCATCAGACCACATGATATTCTCCCATTCCTCCTCTGGATCATCCAGATGGTCATTGGTAAACTTCAGACGGGCCTGGACATGCACTGGGTTGAGCAGGGGAACCTTGAGTGTGCTGCAGGATCTTGCGTGGAGCCCCAGATCAAGGGAGATTATCAGTGGTCTTGTATGTCTTCCATTTCCTAATAATTGCTCCCACAGTTGATTTCTTCAAACCAAGCTGCTTACCTATTGCAGATTCAGTCTTCCCAGCCTGGTGCAGGTCTACAATTTTGTTTCTGGTGTCCTTTGACAGCTCTTTGGTCTTGGCCATAGTGGAGTTTGGAGTGTGACTGTTTGAGGTTGTGGACAAGTGTCTTTTATACTGATAACAAGTTCAAACAGGTGACATTAATACAGGTAACAAGTGGAGGACAGAGGAGCATCTTAAAGAAGAAGTTACAGGTCTGTGAGAGCCAGAAATCTTGCTTGTTTGTAGGTGACCAAATACTTATTTCCTTCTCATTTTGTCTGTCATAGTTGAAGTGTACCTATGATGAAAATTACAGGCATTTCTCATCTTTTTAAGTGGGAGAACATGCACAATTGGTGGCTGACTAAATACTTTTTTTGCCCCACTGTAGTAGAGATATAGTATGTTTAATCATTCTTTACCTTATTTAGTCCCTAGAGCGAGTGAGAGTTCACTGTATTAAAACTGTAGGGGAGAGTGGGGTAAGTTGATCTAAAGGGGTAAGTTGAGCCACCCTTGTTTCTAGGAAATGTTACACTAAATGTATCATTTGACTAAATATTTAGGAAGATATCATAATTTCATGGAGTCTGTGAAGGAAGAAACCACATGGAAAAAGTGGAAGGCAAATTAGGTCCAAAAAACAGATTTTCATTAAGTCCAATGAATTTATTGTGTGAGAGGGATACTTGTATCTAAACCAGGGGTCAAGGAACAGAATCGCAAAGACGGAAAATAATGAAATGTTCTGGAACAGAACAGTTATTTTAAAAGCATGTGAACCGGTTAATAACGTTCTTTAACATTCCTGGCACCCCCCCCACAAAAAACGCAACAAGGCGCCTATGCAAAGCCCTCACACTGTCACTCAGAAACGTAATCCAGTGTCTACCTGCCAGCTGAAAACCTTTGCCAGTTTATGTGAGTGTATAGGCAACCTGCCCATCCCCTTCCCGAAACTGTAGCCTACTGACGTTACAAACGTTATTTAGAAATTAGTGAGAGATTTTTAATGAATTCACTTTTTCAATGCTAGTTACATATACCAGATGTGTTTAATTCTGGTGCTGCTCTGCACACGCTTGTTAGCTAGTTAGCTCTGGTCCAACACTAAGCCAACTCTCAGAAGTTCAAAGACATTCAAAGTTCCTCCATAGAAACCACTCCTCCATTGGTATAATGCTGTGGGCCTAATTCAGGTAAGGCATGTCATAACAAGATGTCCAGCGCTTCAAGACTATCCTCCTCCACCCTCTTTAGCTCTCCCCAGCCGCAAAATGTCAGTCACAAGCTGCTGTCACATCTAACCCCGCTCCCCCTCTCCGGCGCCGGTCTGCTAACCACCGGTCCTGGCAACTCATCACTACACACACCTGGCAACCCTCATTACGCATACCTGCGCCTCATCATCAGGCACACCTGGACTCTATCACCTTCCTGATTATGCCCCATATATATAGCACTCTGTTGTTCTTTCCCATCAGGTGTTACTTACTCTGTTATATATATTTTTTATTTATTAAACTCTCCAACTGTTCCTGCTTCTAACCGCACTAATTGGTGAAGAAATTTAATGTCTAGCAAATGTTACAAAAAACATTTGATTTCAGAGGTTTTAAAAGGACCAGGAAGAACGAAATAAACCAGTATTTTTGGGGGTTTGATCCAGTCCAGAACTTTATTTTGCTGGATGGAACAGTGGAAGGGAATGAAAAAAAATATGATTTTGTCTACAACTAAACGATTGGAAAATAATTTCAATTCCAACCCCTGATCTAAACCAAACTAAAGATTGAAGATTGTTCTATACATCAGTTGGGGTCTCTATAAGCTTCATTATGAGGTTCTAAACCTAGCATGAGTGCATCCGTGTAGCTGTATGGGATAATATGCGTAGTCAATATAATGCCTTTGGCTAAATTGAGCCAATGGCCATGGGTAGGGATGTGTCAGTTATGGAATTTGTCAGACGGTTATTGTCATGCAAAAGACAGCCGGTCTCATGGTAATTGACCGGTAATTAACATAAACACATTTAGCATCTTCAGGCCTCCACACATACAAGTCGCTGATGAACACCTTTGGAACATCTACATTCCAACAAGCATAATACATCAATTGAATGTAGTACACCATCACAATAAATCCATTATTTATTTTAGACAGGTCGAAAGAAATATGATATGAAGAAAATGTATTTTAGAAGAACATAATATGAGTTGGCCTACTGTATGTTATAAGCTCCAAGCCATAGGCTGTAGGCTTGTTCATTTAGCAGACAAGAGATGCTTATAAGTCATGTGCCATTATTTAATATAATTGAATAGAAGAATATAATTGAACATAGCTGAATTATATAGAAAGAATATATTTCCCATTCAGGAGTGAGAGTGCACATATGAAGTGGCTAAATTGAGCGTAAAAATAATAATTTAAAGCAGGTCCAGGAGATGGACACACACAATGGTGGGATATTCTGTAGCTGAAGGTAACGTGTCGGCCTATTCATTATGAAAATATAAAACGTGCCCTATTACTAGGCTATTCAAAATCCAATACAAATTCACTATAATTGTAGGCTAACTCTGAATTTGTTTAATTTAGGCTAGACCAATTATATACCAAAGATATCTTAAGTGTATATTTTTAAAATGTTTTTCTGCCTTGTGTAATATGCAGTAGGCTATGTATTGTATTACGGCACAATAATTATTTTAATTCCGAGTTTTTTCCGGGCTTGAGCTCTTATTAGTAAAGCCTATGCATAAGGGTGTTTTGAAATGATCATCACCTTAGAAAGCACTGTCCATTTCATTGTGTTAGACTTTGAAACAATATCCACAACAACCTTGTTTTCTACTCAGTTTCAACCTGTTGTTGAACTTCTTTCTTCAAACTGATCAATCACAGTGAGGTGAGTTTTAAGAGCACGATACTGTTTTGATGATAAGTTTTTGATGTAATTTTCTATTGCATTTGCATTCATGTCAGAGTAGCTAGAGGGACAATAAAGCCCTGAGTACCAGGCTATTGTCATCCTGATGGAGGGACAATAGAGTCCTGAGTACCAGGGTAGCCAGGGTAGCCTAGTGGTTAGAGCGTTGGACTAGTGACCGGAAGGTTGCAAGTTCAAAGCCCTGAGCTGACAAGGTACAAATCTGTCGTTCTGCCCCTAAACAGGCAGTTAACCCACTGTTCCTAGGCCGTCATTGAAAATAAGAATTTGTTCTTAACTGGTTAACTAAAGGTAAAATTTAAAAAATACCAGCCATTAGGACCTGATGGAGGGACAATAGAGCCCTGAGTACCAGGCCATAGGCATTCTGATGGAGGGACAATAGAGCCCTGAGTACCAGGCCATTAGTACCTGATGGAGGTAAAATAGATTCCTGAGTACCAGGCCATAAGGATCTGATGGAGGGACAATAGAGCCCGGAGTACTAGGCCATTTAGCGTTCTGATGGAGGGACTATAGAGCCCAGTACTATTAACACAGAGTGCATAAGAGGAGAAACCCATGACTCAGCGGTCACGTAGCGTTTTACTGTGGCCATGACTCATGACCATCTGTGTGGCGGTAAGTGAGCCAAAAGTTGAGCCAATGGCAAGTTGAGCAAATTGAAGTGTTTTTTTCCCAGGTGTAATTTAAGGCATTATCACTGGGATATGAGGTAACAACAAGGCCTACAGTATGTTAAAAGTGTTCAAATGATTAAAAGACAAAGAAGTGATTGATTTTAATTGTGTTTGAGAAATAACGGTAGGCATGGTTTTGAAAAGGTAGTGGTAATATTTAATTCAGTATAGACATTTTTTGGTGGCTTAACTTACCTTGTCAACTTAAATTGTGCCAAAACTCATCTTTACATGAATTCTGATTATTTCCAGGGATACGCAACATCCTGAAATGAAGATTTCTTTGTTAAAAATAATGCTATATGTCCCTTGACGGAGTGATGCTGAAATGTCTCAACTTACCCCAGTCTCCCCTACTACAGTACTGTATACAGTAGTGCCGCACCAATATGACATTTTTGGTCAATACCGATATCCAATATTTTCCTTGCCAAAACAAATGGTACCGATACCGATTACCAATATTTAACATTTTAGCACCCTTTTAAGCATCCTAGTACAGTTAAATAGTTAACACACACGGACGCAGCGGTCTAAGGCACTGCATCTCAGTGCAAGAAGCGTCACTACAGTCCCTGGTTCGAATCCAGGCTGTATCACATCCGGACGTAATTGGGAGTCCCATAGGGCGGCGCACAATTGTCCCAGTGTCGTCAGGGTTTAGCTGAGGTAGGTAGGCCATCATTGTAAATATGAATTTGTTCTTAACTGACATGCCTAGTTAAATAAAGGTTACACACACACACACACTGACCAAAAAGTTATTTTGTTGGCATTTGCGTATGTCCCCATTACCAGTAAATCATAATCAAAACCTATTTCTTTCACTTACTTGCCGCGCTGTTTCGTTGTTAATTCGTTCAGTCGTTGAATTCTCAACCAGGATTTCTATGGAACACCGTTTGGGTCTTTGCATGTCAAATAACACAATTTGATGTGTCAAATAAGTTTGTTGACCAATCAGGACCTGAACATGACTGCACATCACATAATAATTTAACTTGTTCATTCATTTTTTACATAGTTATTACACATTGATAACACCATCACTCAAATTTTATATTTCACAACGATTCATCGATACGAATGCTATGATGCTGGTAAAGTTGTCTCGCGCACCTACAGTGCTGGTCATAAAAAAAAGCTAGCTCATTGATGCAAACACTGTTCTTCCCCAAAAACATAGAAAAACGGCATAATCTGTTTCAGTAGCTATAGATAGCTAGGTGTCATCATCTAAAATAACCCTAATTTATAAGACATTGATTAATGGTGGTTGGACCCATCTATGTGAAGCTAGCCACAATAAGGATTAGTCCACAATAGTGGACTTTGCGGTTAGCCTTCAAAATAAAAGTAATGCATAATTCTACTATTTGCATCACTGTCAATGACATACTTTTATTTTGAAGGCAAACCGCAAATTCCACTGTTGTGCCTAATCCTTATTGTGGCTTGCTTCACAACACATAACCCGGTCCGGTAGAGCCTAACTAGCCAGATTAAGCTAGCTGGCTGCTTATAACTTTAGCTTCAAGTTCAATTTCAATAGGCGAACAACAAGTGACAACCTAGCTAATACTTACTCACAAGGATTCCTAAATCATTGCAACCAATAGTGAAAATGACTGCAGTTTCTACTGGTCATTGTTTTTAGGCTGGTTGTATTGGTGCTAGCTAGGTAGCAAGCCAAAGCTAGCTACCCCAGAAGTTGCGGTCGAACAAATGATGCTTTATTACCAACGCGGTATTGTAAATATCGTACATGGCCGGTGTTTGCTTGTTTGCAGACTTTTTTGTACAGCTCTGACAGTCGTACTGTATCTTTTTGACACGCAAAGACCCAAACAGCGTTCCATAGTATTTATCTCGTGAAGCTAATAGCAGTGACGCTATTACTGTGTAACTCCGGTAAAGCAACATCTGAAAAATAGCGCACTTGGTAGTGTGTACCGGTGCTCGACCAGGCGCCAAAAGCCAACATAACCCCTGACAGAGAACGGTTGATTGTCAAGGGCAATGAATTCCATTATCTTGACTTTAATGGATTTCGCCTTTGAGTTGTCTCACTGTTCTTACTCTTTCAAATGACTGCTCAACTTGTTGACTGCTCGATCCACACATTGTGGGCTAGGTTAGGAATGCTGTGTTGCACGTATAGTGCAAAACTTTACGTGGCGTCATTATGTCATGTAGGTATGCATGTCAGCTTTGACATCGGTTTTGCACATCGGCGTTAAACTAGACATCGGCCGATACCGATGTTGGCATTTTTAGCTAATATTGTCTGATTCCGATATGTTTACCGATATATCGTGCATCCCTAGTATACAGTACATAGTACAAATAGCTTGGTGAATAGCTTAGCATAAATAGCTTGGTGAATAGCTTAGCATAAATAGCTTGGTGAATAGCTTCGCATAAATAGCTTGGTGAATAGCTTAGCATAAATAGCTTGGTGAATAGCTTAGCATAAATAGTTTGATGAAGTAGCTTGGTGAAGTGTAGACAGTGAGAAAACATTGTAGTAAGGATAGAATTCTAACAATACAACACTCGTATGATGATGATTTTCTGATGTGATGTTCCGACCTTTACCCTTTGGAGACGTTATGTGAACTCTGTGACCAGACCAGGATTGGTGGAAAATCCCCATCTGGCTATCACTATGCTTTCCCTCTCTAACCCCTTCTCCTTCCTGTTCTCTCTTTCTCCCTCTTTCTCTCCTGACCCCTGTTGCTGCCTGTCTATTTATACTATATGTGTAAAATATCCTAGGCGGACAGCTAAATGAGGGGGTTGGAAGAGCAGGAAAAACTTGCGTCTGCGTTCCTCTTCCCAAACAATTCTTGCAATGCTCCCATGCACTGAGAAAGCCACAAGGAATTCACCCCGGAATGAGGACTTGGGTGTGTGGTGTGTGTGAAAGAGAAGGATGGAAACGATCCCCTGTCCCCAAAACAGGTGGCAGTCCCTCAGAGAGCTGTAATATTCCACTCATGAATATGAATATATGAATTGTTTACCCTCTCCTCTCGAAACACTCTCAATTTCTTCTCTTCTCTTTATTCTCTCTCTTTCTTTCTCCTTCTCTCCACATGTCCTCTCTTTTCCTTCTACTCTCTCTCTGTTCTCTCTCGTTTTCTTTATAACTTTCTTTTCCTGTCTGTCTTTCACCTTTGATTCTTTCAGTCTTTGATTCCCTGAACTACCCTCCCTCTCTCCTCCCACTAACATCACACAGTTTGGCCTCCTACAGTACAGTGATCAGATTCCTTCCACGGGAAAAAGCATTTCTCCCAGCCTGACAGCCAGACAGGCCAGACAGCCTGATGAACGCCTCACTGAGACATGCAACACACTGATTACAGCCCATTGACCCGTGAACTAATGCTGTTGACTTTAAATGAGTACAGTTGACCGTGAATGAACGCCTCTGACGGTTGATGAAAACGATTGATCCTGAACAAAACTCGTTCACTGTAGTTGACCGTGATTGAACGCAATTGACCTTCTCGACCCCTATAATTGATAGTAAATGAATGCTTTTGGCCGTGAAGGACCATGGAGGAGACATCAAATGAACAGTGTAGACTGGAGCCAAAACCATAGCCATATTTCCATAAGGTAGTTATGGGCTAGGGAGTTCTCCTCACTCTCACACTGTTACCTCCTATTTACATGAATAAACAGTTTTGGCACGTGTGCTCTGTTTGTTTGTTAGTACACTGTGTGCACTTGTACAGTACCCAGTGTAGATGTGCGTAAGAGAGTATGTGTTTGTATGTGTGCGTAGGCGTGTTGGTGTGTGCGTGCGTAGGTGTGTGTGTGTACTGTATCAGTGTGTGTATGGGACTAGGCGTTGGTGAGAACCGATAGGGGGGAGTTAGCCAGCCCAGTCTTAGTTAAAAGGCCCAGTGTGTTTCCCCAACGCCAGTCCTCTGTAAAGAGTGCTTTATAACCCTGGCCCAGGCCAAATGGACATTGAGAGACAGATTTAGCAGCCCTCTCCCTTCCTCCCTCTCCTTCTCATTTTCCATTTCCATTTTAGTCCTTTAGCAGACGCTCTTATCCATAGCGACTTAGTGAATTAGTCTTAAGATAGCTAGGTGGGACCGCCAAATATCACAGTCATAGTAAGTACATTTTTCCTCAATAAAGTAGCTATCTGCTAAGTCAGAGCTAGTAGGAAAAATAAATTCAATTATATAAATTTTGTTTTGTTGTGGGAGGGTGGGGGGGGGGTGACAGCCCAAAACTATTTTAGGTTCTAGATTTAACCTTTTATTTCTAAGAGTGTATCCATCCCTCCTTTTAAAGGTGTCAGCATGCTTTAGTTTGGCTGAACCAAACAAGTCTGCTCACATACTCCTTTAAAACAAAAACACAGCAATTCTGCTGTTTGTCCATTTTGAGACGCCTTAGCCAGTATACACTTCTTCAAAATAGTCTGAATTAATCTAGGATAACTCAAGAAATCAGCCATTAATTTGGACTTTTTTGCAGAGATCTTAATTGCACAGTTTTACATCTAAATACGCTGTTTGGTGCAGTATTTCTCAATGAAAAAATGTGCATGAACATGAGTTGTCAACAAATACAACAAATACTTTATTGAAGAATCCCTACTGTTGATCAATCACCGACAAAGGGGTGGAGACTTCGGCTACAGACTTCAGCTTGCCTTGAGAAAAAATGTTGTGTGCCAGAACAGCTGAAAAAAAAACTTTAGTCAAAAACTAACAAAAGGTTGTCGCAATATATGCACAAACTCTTCCAAACTGTTTCGTCAGGGAAGCATGCGGACACCTTAATCTAGCTGCTCTACTGAGCTGGTACTGTAAGGCTCTACTGAGCTGGTATTGTAAGACTGTAAGGCTCTACTGAGCTGGTACTGTAAGGCTCTACTGAGCTGGTACTGTAAGGCTGTAAGGCTCTACTGAGCTATTACTGTAAGTCTGTAGGGCTCTACTGAGCTGGTATTGTAAGGCTGTAGGGCTCTACTGAGCTGGTATTGTACGGCTGTAGGGCTCTACTGAGCTGGTATTGTAAGGCTGCAGGGCTCTACTGAGCTGGTATTGTAAGTCTGTAGGGCTCTACTGAGCTGGTATTGTAATGCTGTTAGGCTCTACTAAGCTGGTACTGTAATGCTGTAGGGCTCTACTGAGCTGGTATTGTAAGGCTGTAAGGCTCTACTGAGCTGGTATTGTAAGGCTGTAGGGCTCTACTGAGCTGGTACTGTAAGGCTGTAGGGCTCTACTGAGCTGGTATTGTAAGGCTGTAGGGCTCTAATGAGCTGGTATTGTAAGGCTCCACTGAGCTGGTATTGTAGGGCTCTACTGAGCTGGTACTGTAAGGCTGTAGGGCTCTACTAAGCTGGTATTGTAAGGCTGTAAGGCTCTACTGAGCTGGTACTGTAAGGCTGTAGGGCTCTACTGAGCTGGTATTGTAAGGCTGTCGGGCTCTACTGAGCTGGTACTGTAAGGCTGTAAGGATCTACTGAGCTGGTATTGTAAGGCTGTAGGGCTCTACTGAGCTGGTATTGTAAAGCTGTAAGGCTCTACTGAGCTGGTACTGTAAGGCTGTAGGGCTCTACTGAGCGGGTATTGTAAAGCTGTAAGGCTCTACTGAGCTGGTATTGTACGGCTGTAGGGCTCTACTGAGCTGGTATTGTAAGGCTGTAAGGCTCTACTGAGCTGGTATTGTAAGGCTGTAGGGCTCCACTGAGCTGGTATTGTAAGAATGTAGGGCTCTACTGAGCTGGTATTGTAAGGCTGTAGGGCTCTACTGAGCTGGTACTGTAAGGCTGTAGGGCTCTACGGAGCTGGTACTGTAAGGCTGTAGGTCTCTACTGAGCTGGTATTGTAAGGCTGTAGGGCTCTAATGAGCTGGTATTGTAAGGCTCCACTGAGCTGGTATTGTAGGGCTCTACTGAGCTGGTACTGTAAGGCTGTAGGGCTCTACTGAGCTGGTATTGTAAGGCTGTAAGGCTCTATTGAGCTGGTATTGTAAGGCTGTAGGGCTCTACTGAGCTGGTATTGTAAGGCTCCACTGAGCTGGTATTGTAGGGCTCTACTGAGCTGGTACTGTAAGGCTGTAGGGCTCTACTGAGCTGGTACTGTAAGGCTGTAGGGCTCTACTGAGCTGGTATTGTAAGGCTGTAGGGCTCTACTGAGCTGGTATTGTAAGGCTGTAAGGCTCTACTGAGCTGGTATTGTAAGGCTGTAGGGCTCTACTGAGCTGGTATTGTAAGGCTGTAAGGCTCTACTGAGCTGGTACTGTAAGGCTGTAAGGCTCTCCTGAGCTGGTATTGTAAGGCTGTAAGGCTCTATTGAGCTGGTATTGTAAAGCTGTAAGGCTCTACTGAGCTGGTATTGTAAGGCTGTAGGGCTCTACTGAGCTGGTATTGTAAAGCTGTAAGGCTCTACTGAGCTGGTACTGTAAGGCTGTAGGGCTCTACTGAGCTGGTATTGTAAAGCTGTAAGGCTCTACTGAGCTGGTACTGTAAGGCTGTAGGGCTCTACTGAGCTGGTATTGTAAAGCTGTAAGGCTCTACTGAGCTGGTATTGTACGGCTGTATGGCTTTACTGAGCTGGTACTGTAAGGCTGTAAGGCTCTACTGAGCTGGTATTGTAAGTCTGTAGGGCTCTACTGAGCTGGTATTGTAAAGCTGTAAGGCTCTACTGAGCTGGTACTGTAAGGTTGTAGGGCTCTACTGAGCTGGTATTGTAAAGCTGTAAGGCTCTACTGAGCTGGTACTGTAAGGCTGTAAGGCTCTACTGAGCTGGTATTGTACGGCTGTAGGGCTCTACTGAGCTGGTACTGTAAGACTGTAAGGGATCCCATGCTGTGGAGAGAATTATGGCTAATGACTCATAAGCACTGGGTATTCACCCTTATTTTAGACTACGGTGTGTGTGAGTGTGTGCAAGTATTATGTGTGTGTGTGTGTGTGTGTGTGTGTGTGTGTGTGTGTGTGTGTGTGTGTGTGTGTGTGTGTGTGTGTGTGTGTGTGTGTGTGTGTGTGTGTGTGTGTGTGTGTGTGTGTGTGTGTGTGTGTGTGTGTGTGTGTGTGTGTGTGTGTGTGTGTGTGTGTGTGTGTTAATTTCCAAGGATTAGTTCAAAGGATTACAACATAATTATGAATGACAGTGACTGGGCATGCATGTTGCTGTTGCAGCTCTCCTTTCCAATGTGTCACTCTTTCCCTTACTACTATCTGGAGCCATGCTGGCTGGCCACCCTGAGGCTGGGGTTGTTTGTGTCAGTGAGGAAAAGAAGAGAAGCAAGTAATATTGTGGTCGTCACATCTCTCCTCTGATGAACGT
Organism: Oncorhynchus gorbuscha; assembly: GCF_021184085.1. Taxonomy (NCBI): domain Eukaryota; kingdom Metazoa; phylum Chordata; class Actinopteri; order Salmoniformes; family Salmonidae; genus Oncorhynchus; species Oncorhynchus gorbuscha. The sequence goes on from NC_060186.1 coordinate 60,829,220, forward strand.
GCTGTAGCAGATAGCATTCAGATAGCTCCAGATCCAGTCTGATATCAACTGCAGCTTACCATTACTTTACCTTAACCTTCCACTATATGAGGGGAGCTGCATTTTTCCATACAGATATGCACAGCAGGCAATACCAATGTGTAGTGTTTAAAATGGCTTCTAAAGTTTGCCATTTCCACTTTAAAATGTCAGACTTTATTTATTTACCCCAACAAAAAAAGTATAAACCCCTACAAAAATGTCCATTAATTGTAATTCACACAAAAATTCACATTTCCTGTTGCTGCAGGATTATTTTCCTGCTGAGAGAAACTGTTCAAATGAAGATCCTCCATCTGTATAAAGACCTGTCATCACATTCTCCTTTTGTCATCCATAATAACAACTCCTACACATGGTCATCATAACCTAACCCCCATGCTAGAAATAGGGGACTGCTTTTCTCCATGCCATATGCTTTCCTTGTATCATATTGTATGGCTCTCCATGAAGACCAAGAGATTCTAGATTCTACTCACCTAGCTTCAAGTCACGTAACCACTGTTTTTTCAGTGGGTTCTCTCAAACTGGTTTACTATTACAATAAGCATAAACCATGCAGATTTTTTATTTTAGCCTGTTGTCATACAAAGTGATTGCCGTTGTTTTGTTACTCCAGAAGTGGTCCTTCACGGTGACATCATTTCCTGTGTGTGTGCGGTGGTGCTGTAGCCTCAGGCTGGGGATGTCTGCTGGTTGCCGTGGAGATAAGAGTCCATCTTGGGAGCTGTAGTTGTTAAAGCCAGAAGGGTCAGTGAGGCCCTGCTCCTTTATTACTCAATGTCACTCTATGGGAGACTGTGTGAACTGGGTTCATCACACACACATGTGCGGGCCACACAGACACACACACACACACAGACAGACAGACAGACAGACAGACAGACAGACAGACAGACAGACAGACAGACAGACAGACAGACAGACAGACAGACAGACAGACAGACAGACAGACAGACAGACAGACAGACAGACAGACAGACAGACAGACAGACAGACAGACAGACAGACAGACACACAGCCGCTCAGACTGCAGCCGTGCTAGTGAATGGATCTGAATGTACTCCTTCTCCTTGTGGAATGCTCTCTTCTCAGACTGAAGGTAAATTTCCACACCCTGTGTGTCTCACTGTGTGTGTGTGCAGTGTCATCTTGCCAAAAGTTTCCTTTTAACCGCAGAACCTACAATATGATAGATAATGTCAAAAATGCTCTGTCTGTGTAGTCTGTAGTTGAGGTGAATGGCTCTATGTGCACCTTTCTAAATGCTTCTAGATTTGTCTCTGGCAGATAGAGATTCTTATTCTTCTAATGTGCCTATAAATCCCTGACTTTCAATACCCCAACACATGATCTACACTGTTGTCTTCATTGTGTCAGTAAGCCCATTGTGAGATAATGAGGGGTTGAGAAGCTTCAGAGCAACACTGTTGCAGTCCACACGGCTAACCTAGGCTAGGCTAGCACAGATCCCCTGACACCAGGGATTACAGCGAGGAGACTGAGGGCCAAGGCTAGCTCATCCAGCTTTAAGTACAGAGAGCCAACCATTTACATAGATAATCATTCCATAGCTATCATCCCCGCTGACATGATATACAGTTGAAGTCGGAAGGTTACATACACTTAGGCTGGAGTCATTAAAACTCGTTTTTCAACCACTCCACAAATGTCTTTTTAACAAACTATAGTTTTGGTAAGTCAGTTAGGACATCTTCTTTGTGCGTGACACAAGTAATTATTCCAACAATTGTAATATTTCCAACACTTATAATTCACTGTATCACATTTCCAGTGGGTCAGAAGTTAACATACACTAAGTTGACTGTGCATTTAAACAGCAAAGGACCTTGTGAAGATGCTGGAGGAAACAGGTACAAAAGTATCTATATCCACAGTAAAACGAGTCCTATATCGACATAACCTGAAATGCCGCTCAGCAAGGAATAAGCCACTGCTCCAAAACCGGCATAAAAAAGCCAGACTACGGTTTGCAACTGCACATGGGGACAAAGATCCTACTTTTTGGAGAAATGTTCTCTGATCTGATGAAACAAAAGTAGAACTGTTTGGTGATAATGACCATCGTTATGTTTGGAGGAAAAAGGGGGAGGCTTGCAAGCCGAAGAACACCATCCCAACCGTGAAGCACTGGGGTGGCAGCATCATGTTGTGGGGGGCTTTGCTGCAGGAGGGTCTGGTGCACTTCACAAAATAGATGGCGATATGAGGGAGGAAAATTCTGTGGATATATTGAAGCAACATCTCAAGACCTCAGTCAGGAAGTTAAAGCTTGGTCTCAAATGGTGTCTTCCAAATGAACAATGACCCCAAGCATACTTCCAAAGTTGTGTCAAAATGGCTTAAGAACAACAAAGTCAAGGTACTGGAGTGGCCATACAGAAACCCCAGCCTAAAATCATGGTAAGTACCCTACACTCGAGAAATGTGCAGTTTGAAATGAAGTTTACTAATGTGGGTTTATTGCAATATGGATTTTGTTCATATCGCCCAGCTCTACGCTAAGGGACCATACCTCCCATCACACACACACACACACACACACACACACACACACACACACACACACACACACACACACACACACACACACACACACACACACACACACACACACACACACACACACACACACACACACACACACACACACACACACACACACACATACACACGCATACACACACAAACACACACACTCCAGCCACCCCTCCCTCCCTTCCCTAAAAAGTTCATTATGGTCCAATTCTGGTTTAACCGTCTGTCCAGACCCAGAGTGATGGTAACCCTGACTGTTGTTTTCGTCAGACCACTATTTATGTAAAACATGATGCATGATGGGTAGCCAAGGCTCTGCTCTGCCTAGATCCACTGTGTAATTAGGAAGAGGTTTGGGTTTTCTGTGACTCAAACAACACACACGCATGTATGCATACAACCACGTACACACACACACACACACACACACACACACACACACACACACACACACACACACACACACACACACACACACACACACACACACACACACACACACACACACACACACACACACACACACACACACACACACGCACGCATGTCAAACAACATTGGGAGAGCATTATGGGTTCAACGGGTGACATTACTGGAATGATGACATAGAGTCAAAGGGTGGAAGTTTAGTTTTTTTTCCCCCCAAGAGAATTCTCAGTTCCTTGGGGAAATGATAATTTAGTATCAGAGCTGATACTAAATATATCACTAGCCACTTTAAACAATGCTACCTTATATAATGTTACTTCTCATATGCATATGTATATACTGTACTCTACATCATCGACTGCATCCTTATGTAACACATGTATCACTAGCCACTTTAACTATGCCACTTTGTTTACTTTGTCTACACACTCATCTCATATGTATATACTGTACTCGATACCATCTACTGTATGCTGCTCTGTACCATCACTCATTCATATATCCTTATGTACATGTTCCTTATCCCCTTACACTGTGTATAAGACAGTAGTTTTGGAATTGTTAGGTTAGATTACTTGTTGGTTATCACTGCATTGTCGGAACTAGAAGCACAAGCATTTCGCTACACTCGCATTTAACATCTGCTAACCATGTGTATGTGACAAATAAAATTTGATTTGATTTGATTTGATTACCGACCGGTAGATGAATACAAAAAAAGCAGCAGAAGTCATATTTGACCACTGGAACATGACTGTGGCATTAATGTCTGGAATGGATCATCCTTGTATTGAAATGAAGACCAACTCAGTAAAGAACATAATAAGAGTCTCATTCATGCCTGGGCCCATGAGACAGATATAGTATAAAACGTCCAGTCACACATTGTAGAGAGCCATAGTTTTCCCCCTGTGGAAATATTCTGTTTTAATTAGACCTATAAAATAGGCATGACATTTCAGTGTACTTCTCTCATTCCATCCCCCCTCTCTATTCTTCAGTGTACTTCTCTCATTCCATCCCCCCTCTCTATTCTTCAGTGTACTTCTCTCATTCCATCCCCCCTCTCTATTCTTCTATCTCCCTCACTCTCTTGCATATTCAGTCTTCCATGATCTATCCCTACCTAACTCTCTTTCTTTCTCCCTCTCTCTCTTTTCTCTCTCCATCTCTCTCTCTTCTCACTCTCTTCTCTCTCCCTCTCCATCTCTCTCTCTCTTTCTCCCTCTCTCTCATCTCTCTCTCTCTCTCTCTCTCTCTCATTTCTCTCTCCATCTCTCTCTCTCCCTCTCTCTCATCTCTCTCTCTCTCTATCTCCCTCTCTCTCATCTCTCTCTCTCTCTATCTCCCTCTCATCTCTCTCTCCATCTCTCTCATCTCTCTCTATCTCCCTCTCTCTCATCTCTCTCTCTCTCTCTCCCTCTCTCTCTCTCATCTCTCTCATCTCTCTCTCTCTCCCTCTCTCATCTCTCTCTCTCTCTCTCCCTCTCTCTCTCTCTCTCTCTCTCTCTCTCTCTCATCTCTCTCTCTCCCTCTCTCTCATCTCTCTCTCTCTCTCTCTCTCTCTCTCTCTCTCTCTCTCTCTCTCTCTCTCTCTCTCTCTCTCTCTCTCTCTCTCTCTCTCTCTCTCTCTCTCTCTCTCTCCTCTCTCTCTCCCTCTCTCTCTCTCTCTCTCTCTCATCTCTCTCTCCATCTCCTCTCTCTCTCTCTCTCTCTATCTCCCTCTCTCTCATCTCTCTCTCTCTCCCTCTCTCTCATCTCTCTCTCTCCCTCTCTCTCTCATCTCTCTTTCCCTCTCTCTCCTCTCTCTCTCCCGGCCTCCCGTGTAATACCCAGCTCTAGCCTCTGCACAGACTCTCTTCATGTGTGTGTATGTTTGTTCTACTGGAGTAGCTGCACTGACCCTACCGTGTCAGCCGAGTGTCAAGGTCAAATGAAATCAAAATCAGATTGTATTTGTCACATGCGCCGAATACAACAGCGAGAGAGAGACCTTACCGTGAAACAGTGGAGGATTTAGGTATAGGCAACATGGGCAGCCGCCCCAAAAAAAATCGTAATGGTGACATTTGCGCGATCAGTTTTCTAGCGCTGATTTGCACATCACATCCATGATATCACGTGGGACCGTGTGGGACCGTGTGGGACAGCCCCGTCGATGTGAATGGGGGCGTGTTCCGCCCTCCTTTTCCTGTAGTCCACGATCAGCTCCTTTGTCTTGCTCACTTTGAGGGAGAGGTTGTTCTCCTGGCACCACACTGCCAGGTCTCTGACCTCCTCCCTATAGGCTGTCTCATCGTTGTCGGTGATCAGGCCTACCACTGTTATGTCATCAGCAAACTTAATGATGGTGTTGGAGTCGTGCTTGGCCACGCAATCGTGGGTAAACAGGGAGTATAGGAGGGGACTAAGCACGCACCCCGGAGGGGCCCCAGTGTTGAGGATCAGCGTGGCAGCGTGTGTTGTTGCCTACCCTTACTACCTGGGGGCGGCTCATCAGGAAGTCCAGGATCAAGTTGCAGAGGGAGGTGTTTAGCCCCAGGGTCCTTAGCTTAGTGATGATCTTTGTGGGTATTATTGTGTTGAACGCTGAGCTGTAGTCAATGAACAGCATTCCCACATGTGTTCCTTTTGTCCCGGTGGGAAATGGCAGTGTGGAGTGCGATTGAGATTGCATCATCTGTGGATCTGTCGGGGCGAATTGGAGTGGGTATAAGGTTCCGGGATGATGGCGTTGATGTGAGCCATGATCAGCCTTTCAAAGCACTTCATGGCTACCGACGTGAGTGCTACGGGAAGTAGTCAGTTAAGCAGGTTACTTTTGCTCTCTTGGGCACAGGGACTATGGTGGTCTGCTTGAAACATTTAGGTATTACAGACTCGGTCAGGGAGAGGTTGAAAATGTCAGTGAAGAAACTTGCCAGTTGGTCTGCGCATGCTCGGAGTACACGTCCTGGTAATCCATCTGGCCCCACGGCCTTGTAATCCATCTGGCCCCACGGCCTTGTGATGTTGACCTGTTTAAGGGCTTGCTCCATTCGGCTACGGAGAGCGTGATCACACAGTCGTCCGGAACAGCTGGTGCTCTCATGCATGCTTCAGTGTTGCTTGCCTCGAAGTGAGCATAAAAGGCATTTAGCTCGTCTGGTAGGCTCGCGTCACTGGGCAACTGGCAGATGGTTTTCCCTTTGTAGTCCATACAAAGCGATGTCCAGGGAGTTCGCCAGATTGTTGGTGGCACATTAATTGGGGAGGATGGGCTCGTGGCCATGTGTTTGATGGCTTTCTGCCATTATTATGAACTGTTCTTCCCTCACCAGCCGCCTGTGGTGTGTGTGTTTGGGTTGGTGGCAAAACAATTCAACTTGATCCCCACAGTGAATGATCCCCTTCTCTTTAGAGTGATAAAGGGAATTATTTAATCTGGCTATATGTAAGCCTGTGTGTATGCATTGTGAGTTGATATGTTAGAGACAGGTGTTCCCTTTCCTGGTTCCATACTAGGAGGAATAATAAGGGTAGGTTGCCATTATTGGGATGAATCTTGTCCTGGAGTTAGCTCTGCAGGGTGGTCACGAACTTGCATGCCGACAAAGTAATACAATCTGATTTTAAACATAACCCTAACCACATTGCTTACTTTATGCCTCACCTACAAATCAGCTGTTGCAACCCCTATTACTAGCCTGTTCATATCGTCTGAGATCCCTAAAGATGGAAAGCTGCCGCGGTCATCCTCCTCTTCAAAGGGGGTGACACTCTAGACCCAAACTGTTACAGACCTATATATATCCTGCCCTGCCTTTCTAAAGTCTTTCGAAAGCCAAGTTAACAAACAGATCACCGACCATTTTGAATCCCACCGTACCTTCTCTGCTATGCAATCTGGTTTCCGAGCTGGTCATTGGTGCACCTTAGCCACGCTCAAGGTCCTAAACGATATCATAGCCGCCATCGATAAAATACAGTACTGTGCAGCCGTATTCATCGACCTGGCCAAGGCTTTCGACTCTGTCAATCACCGCATTCTTATCGGCAGACTCAACAGCCTTGGTTTCTCAAATGATTGCCTCGCCTGGTTCACTAACTACTTCTCAGATAGAGTTCACTGTGTCAAATTGGAGGGCTTGTTGTCCGGACCTCTGGCAGTCTCTATGGGGGTGCCACAGGGTTCAATTCTCAGGCTGACTCTTTTCTCTGTATATATCAATGATGTGACTTTTGCTGTGGGTGATTCTCTGATCCACCTCTACGCAGACGACACCATTCTGTATACATCTGGCCCTTCTTTGGACACTGTGTTAACAAACCTCCAGATGAGCTTCAATGCCAGACAACACTCCTTCCGTGGCCTCCAACTGCTCTTAAATGCAAGCAAAACTAAATGCATACTCTTCAACCGATCGTTGCCCGCACCCGCCTGCCTGTCTAGCATCACTACTCTGGATGATTCTAATTTAGAACATGTGGACAACTACAAATACCTAGGTGTCTGGTTAGACTGTAAACTCTCCTTCCAGAGTCACATTAAGTATCTCCAATCCAAAATTAAATCTAGAAACGGCTTCCTATTTCACAAACAAATCATCCTTCACTCATGCTGCCAAACATACCCTCCACTTCGACCTGTATGCTCTCATTGGCTGGCCCTTGCTTCATATTCGTCGCCAAACGCACTGGCTCCAGGTCATCCATAAGTATTTGCTAGGTAAGGCCCTGCCTTATCTCAGCTCACTGGTCACCATAGCAACACCCCCCGTAGCACACGCTCCAGGAGTTATATTTCGCTGGTCACCCCCAAAGCTAACTCCTCCTTTGGCCGCCTTTCCTTCCAGTCCTCTGCTGCCAAATACTGGAACGAATTGCAAAAATCACTGAAGCTGGAGACTTATATCTCCCTCACCAACTTTAAGCATCAGCTGTCTGAGCAGCTTACCAATCATTGACCTGTACATAGCCCATCTGTAAAGAGCACACCCAACTACCTCATCCCCATATTGTTTTGTTTTGTTTTCTCCTTTGCACCCCAGTATCTCTACTTGCACATTCAACTTCTGCACATCTATCACTCCAGTGTGTAATTGCTAAATTGTAATTATTTCGCCACTATGGCCTATTTATTGCCTTACCTCCCAAATGTTACTACATTTGCACACACTTTTCTATTGTGATATTGACTGTATGTTTGTTTATCCCATGTGTAACTCTGTGTTGTTGTTTGTGTCGCACTGCTTTGCTCTATCTTGGCCAGGTTGCAGTTGTAAATGAGAACTTGTTCTCAACTAGCTTACCTGGTTAAATAAAGGTGTTCTCAACTGGCCTACCTGGTTAAATAAAGGTGTTCTCAACTGGCCTACCTGGTTAAATAAAGGTGTTCTCAACTGGCCTACCTGGTTAAATAAAGGTGTTCTCAACTGGCCTACCTGGTTAAATAAAGGTGTTCTCAACTGGCCTACCTGGTTAAATAAAGGTGTTCTCAACTGGCCTACCTGGTTAAATAAAGGTGTTCTCAACTGGCCTACCTGGTTAAATAAAGGTGTTCTCAACTGGCCTACCTGGTTAAATAAAGGTGTTCTCAACTGGCCTACCTGGTTAAATAAAGGTGTTCTCAACTGGCCTACCTGGTTAAATAAAGGTGTTCTCAACTGGCCTACCTGGTTAAATAAAGGTGTTCTCAACTGGCTTACCTGGTTAAATAAAGGTGTTCTCAACTGGCCTACCTGGTTAAATAAAGGTGTTCTCAACTGGCCTACCTGGTTAAATAAAGGTGTTCTCAACTGGCTTACCTGGTTAAATAAAGGTGTTCTCAACTACCTGGTTAAATAAAGGTGTTCTCAACTGGCTTACCTGGTTAAATAAAGGTGTTCTCAACTGGCTTACCTGGTTAAATAAAGGTGTTCTCAACTAGCTTACCTGGTTAAATAAAGGTGTTCTCAACTGGCTTACCTGGTTAAATAAAGGTGTTCTCAACTGGCTTACCTGGTTAAATAAAGGTGTTCTCAACTGGCCTACCTGGTTAAATAAAGGTGTTCTCAACTGGCTTACCTGGTTAAATAAAGGTGTTCTCAACTGGCTTACCTGGTTAAATAAAGGTGTTCTCAACTGGCTTACCTGGTTAAATAAAGGTGTTCTCAACTAGCTTACCTGGTTAAATAAAGGTGTTCTCAACTAGCCTACCTGGTTAAATAAAGGTGTTCTCAACTGGCCTACCTGGTTAAATAAAGGTGTTCTCAACTGGCCTACCTGGTTAAATAAAGGTGTTCTCAACTGGCTTACCTGGTTAAATAAAGGTGTTCTCAACTGGCTTACCTGGTTAAATAAAGGTGTTCTCAACTGGCTTACCTGGTTAAATAAAGGTGAGAAAATAATAATAATAATAATAATAAAAAACGAACTTTAAATTAACCTAAAAAAAGCACATTTTTGTTTTCATAATTTTTAAAAACGATACAGCAAATTTGTATTTTGCGGCTGGCCCATCTAGCGGTAAACGCTCAACTCTGCCTGCAGGACAAGATTCATCCCAATAACATCTGCATAATAAGGACCCACCCCTATCACGTGGACTCATACACACACTATACATAAAAACACACGCGCATGCACACACACTGTCCTGAGCATCACCTCCTCCAATGGTACCTGATTGCTTGTATCTGTCCTAAACTGATCCAGGAGCTGTGAGTTTCCACACAGCTGGCTGATTGTGAGCCAAGGCTCCCTGTCTGTCTGCAAACCTGTAAAAGCTATAGAAACCTCCACAACCACCATGCTGAAGTCTTAAATATACCATTGCACCATCTATAGAATCACATTGCAGTCTGTTATAGTGCTTTTAACTGCATTACTCAACTCCAAGTTCTACATTGAATATGTGGTGGGAAAGCATACATTCATAGCAGTAAAGGACACTGTAAAATACTACCATTCACCAGTTGTCTTCAGTTGGCCCAGGTCAAAGAGAGGTTAGGTGCATTGTTGGAGTTTGTGCACATGTGTATGTGTGCGTGCCTGACCGTGTGCATATGTTTGTGTTTTTCCGTCAACCCTAACAGTGTCTGTGTGTGTCTGTCTGTCTGCGTGTGTGTGTGTGTCTGTCTGTGTGTGTGTGCGTGTGTGTCTGTCTGTCTGTCTGTCTGTCTGTCTGTCTGTCTGTCTGTCTGTCTGTCTGTCTGTCTGTCTGTCTGTCTGTCTGTCTGTCTGTCTGTCTGTCTGTGTGTGTGTGTGTGTCTGTCTGTGTCTGTCTGTCTGTCTGTGTGTGTGTGTGTGTCTGTCTGTGTGTCTGTCTGTCTGTGTGCGTGCGTGTCTGTATGTGTGTATGTGCGTGTGCGTGAGTGTGTGTGTCTGTCTGTCTGCGTGTGTGTGCGTGTCTGTCTGCGTGTGTGTGCGTGTCTGTATGTGTGCGTGCGTGCGTGTGTGCGCGTGTGTGTATACAAACTATGTTATATTAGTTATGGGTCGTTAAGCGAGCTATCAATGTCCACATTTGCGCTGCATAATATCCTCATGCAAGTAACACATGCCAATAAGAATCTGATCCTCACTCTTTTTCAATTCTCTGTTGCCTCTTTCTCTTTCTTTCTCCCACTTCTCTCTGCCTCCCTTCTTCTCTCTCTCTCCTCCCTCCTTCCTTGTCTTTCCCTCTTTTCATTTCCTCCCAGTACCTAACGTAGAACAGCTGTTTTTCCTGACTTTGTGTTTGTGTCACATGATGACCCCAGAGGGATTCTGGGAGCTCAGTGGTTATTTTAGTAGTCCTTTCTGATCTATCCTGTTTTGGGACTCCCTCTGTCCCTCCCTTAATCTCTCCTGTCCCCTTCTTTTCCTTCAAGGAGCTTATCCATAGGCCTAGGGCGTCCCATGAGGTAAGGGGTACGGAGAGTGGCTCGGGGAGGGGCTGCTGATGCACATAACACACCACAGAAATGTTGTGTGTGAGAACCTTTTCTTGGCTCCTCCTCTTCCTTCTCTCCTGTCTGTGTTTTGGTCCCATGCCAGCCAGTCAGAAGGGATAGGTAAACAAATAGAGATTCATAGATGTTCTCTACATCTCTGCGGCCTCGTTCTCACTGTCATCAGAGGAATCTGATGAATTTCTTCAGCAGATGTTGTGAATTGGTTGAGTGTATCTGTCTGTTTGCGAGTGTGTTGGTATGTTTGCGCGTGTGTCATATGTGATTGGCTGAGAGTGAGACCCTGTGTGTGTACGGTATACAGTATGAATCTGTCCCGGCTCAGTAGGAGGAAACATGTGGCTATGAGCTTCTAGTCCTTTTGTGTGTTTCAATTGGAGTAGAGTTACTAATGCAGGACCGCAGGGCTTTCCCCACTGAGGACAGGAGAGAGAGGGAGCGAGAGAGGCACAGAGAGATGTGAAGAGAAAGAGAGAGGGAGAGAGAGAGAGAGAGAGAGAGAGAGATGGGAGAGAAAGAGAGGGGAGAGAGAGATGGGAGAGAGAAAGAGAGGGGAGAGAGAGAGAGAGAGAGAGAGAGAGAGAGAGAGAGAGAGAGAGAGAGAGAGAGAGAGGCACAGAGAGATGGGAAGAGAAAGAGAGAGGGAGAGAGAGAGAGAGAGAGAGAGAGAGAGAGAGAGAGAGAGAGAGAGAGGCACAGAGAGATGGGAAGAGAAATGAAGAGAGGGAGAGAGAGAGAGAGGGTGGGGGGAGAGGGAGATAGAGAGAGGGGGGAGAGAGAGAGAGACAAATAGAGAGAGGGGGGAAGAGAGAGGGGGAGAGAGAGAGAGAGAGAGAGAGAGAGAGAGAGAGAGAGAGAGAGAGAGAGAGAGAGAGAGAGAGAGAGAGAGAGGGGAGAGAGGGAGAGACAGATAGAGAGAGGGGGGGAGGGGAGAGAGAGAGAGAGATGGTTTCCACAGCTGGCATCTCTTTTCATGTGGGTCTTTAGAATAAAGGATCTCTAATGACAGGTTGAAATGGTAGTGCTTTTTTATCCTGCTTGAACTTATCACAAAATGTTTCCAGAGAAGCGCTTCCAAAACACAACAACATTTTGATAGCAGGGTTTCTGTTAGGAAAGTTTGGCGCCGGATATTAACCTGCAACATTTTAATTTACCGGACCCATATGCATTTGTTGTGATTTGACCTGATTAGAGCGTCCACCCACGGTGCTAAGAATGACACTGGTCGTCCACCCACGGTGCTCAGAATGACACTGGTCGTCCACCCACGGTGCTCAGAATGACACTGGTCATCCACCCACGGTGCTCAGAATGACACTGGTCGTCCACCCACGGTGCTCAGAATGACACTGGTCGTCCACCCACGGTGCTCAGAATGACACTGGTCGTCCACCCACGGTGCTCAGAATGACACTGGGCATCCACCCACGATGCTCAGAATTACACTGGTCGTCCACCCACGGTGCTCAGAATGACACTGGGCATCCACCCACGGTGCTCAGAATGACACTGGGCATCCACCCACGGTGCTCAGAATGACACTGGGCATCCACCCACGGTGCTCAGAATGACACTGGGCGTCCACCCATGTTGTTCAGAATAACACTGGGCGTCCACCCACGGTGCTCAGAATGACACTGGGCATCCACCCACGGTGCTCAGAATGACACTGGGCGTCCACCCATGTTGTTCAGAATGACACTGGGCATCCACCCATGTTGCTCAGAATAACGCTGGGAGTCCACCCACGGTGCTCAGAATGACACTGGGCGTCCACCCATGTTGCTCAGAATGACACTGGGCGTCCACCCATGTTGTTCAGAATGACACTGGGCATCCACCCATGTTGCTCAGAATAACACTGGGCGTCCACCCACGGTGCTCAGAATGACACTGGGCGTCCACCCATGTTGTTCAGAATGACACTGGGTGTCCACAATCACTAGCCTGTCCATCTACTATCTCACATAATGGAAAAGTCTACCTATTCTATTGGTCAGCTTGCTGAGAAAGAAATAGCCTATTCCAAACAGACTCTGGGACAGTTGTGGGACGATAGATCCCAATTTCATACAACCAGTAGGCCTAGGATACATGAAATAAACTTTAAAAAGCCATTAGTCTGATGCTACAGATCAGAACGTTCAACTTAATATGTTGATAAACTGTTATTTATTCACATTATAAACACAGCAATGCACACAAGGCAGTAGGCTACGTGTGAATGTTCGTACCGCACATGCGAGCGGTTTCATGGGACAGAGAATTCCACTAAATTATGAAAATGTACCTATAGACCAATTAGCATGACCAGTCAAATAAATTTACATCGACTGGTATTTTCATCAATGAATGGGCTAAAAAGCATTATTTCACAATGGGATTTTTTCTCTTGGACAATTGTATTTTTTTTTGCTTTTCTATTTTCCTATCGCCCAAAAGGTGGCTATTACTGGCTAACGGAAACCCTGGTTGATGGAGAGGTGTACAGAAATCGGAATGGGAAGCCTGCCGTTCAGGCAGGTGTTTACAATGGTGAAAGTTCATGATGGGGCAGGTGTGACATTTCACAAGAGACAAGTCTCAACGGATTCCTTAGGGTGTCCCAACTCTGACGTCACCCCATTGAAGTTTAATTTTACATTGGTTAAGGGTTAGGGTTAGGTAAGGGTTAAAGTTAAGGTTAGGGTAGGGGTTAAGGTTAGGGTTTTAGGGTAGGGACGTCCCATGGATTCTGGATAACACTAACCATTTCACAAGACAGGCACACCCTGGTTTACTCTGCCTGCCGTGGAAACGCAAGAGAAACCACTAACAGGGGGAGAGGCTATGATGGGAAAACCACGCAGACAAGGTTCGGAGATGAAGAACTGCCACAAACCCAGCTTCTGTGCCGAAAAAGAGCCGCTTTCAAAATGATTTAGCAGGGATAAGGCGCACAGCCAAAAAAGCTTTACTATTCACAAACAAGACAAAAACAGATCGTTGATTTATCTTATTTCCTTCTATCCTCTTTTTGTCCCAGTCGAAGCTCGGCCCTGAATTCAGTCAAAGGACCATCTCTTTATTTGGACAGTGTCCACATAGATTTCTCTAAATGGAGAATCAGAGAGGGTTGGCAGTTGGCACGATGATGTCTATTTCAGGAGGCAAGTGGATGAAAAGGAGTTGTGAGGTGCGGAAGGAAAAGGTGGTGTCTGTGCTATGTCTTGCAAGGGGTGTAGACGTTTTTCCCCCAAACTTGGGACAGGGAGAAAACTGTCAAAACCTTCAATACACTCTTGGTCTGTATAATTGACTCACTGCTTAGAGCGTCATCAGGGTTGCGCTGTGTGTGAGGCCTGGGTTTGGGATGGATACTAGGTGTTTACTGAGTGTGGATGTGAGGGGGCGAGGCACGTAAATAACCTATAGATTGACGTCAACTAACAAACAAGCACTAAATAATCAAACAAGATGGCCACTTATCATTGACTCAATGACTTCTGTGTGTCTTAAATCCATTCCTGGAACACTGTCCTCTTCCTCCACAAATCCTGTAGTTAGTAGTTTGTTGCATTCCCACATCCTTGGTGTGTGTGTGTGTGTGTGTGTGTGTGTGTGTGTGTGTGTGTGTGTGTGTGTGTGTGTGTGTGTGTGTGTGTGTGTGTGTGTGTGTGTGTGTGTGTGTGTGTGTGTGTGTGTGTGTGTGTGTGTGTGTGTGTGTGTGTGTGTGTGTGTGTGTGTGTGTGTGTGTGTGTGTGTGTGTGTGTGTGTGTGTGCGTTTGTGTGGGTGTGTGTCTGTGTGTTTAGGTTCAGTGTTTGTGACTGGGGCCAAGTAGTTTCTAATGGGTCCCTGGTTGTGTTTAGTGTTTAATGGGTTGGGTTGTGGTTGCTGAGACTTAGCTGCTGTTGTTGTACTGAGGCCTGCAGCATTTATTATATATGTCATTATGGAAGTCTATTCATGCACTTGTATTGAGGCCTGGTTGTCAGCTGACTGAGCCTTTCTGTTTTCTGTTTCAAAACGTTTTGGTACATTGTGCCTTTCAGAAGCCTACCTCGGTGTCCTCAAACAGGAAATGACACATACAGAATTAGCTGACAGAGTGTGTAAGTTATCAGAGTTCATTAACATCACTTCCTGTCCCGATTACTGTAACTGGACACGCTGACACGAGTGACGCTGGCCATCGGGTAATAAGAGGAAATGGAGTTTAGTCTTGGAAAGAGCAAGGCATTGCAAAGCTGGTTTGGTTAAAATAGGCAGTCAGCAGTCTAGAACGTTGTGACAGATAGCTGGATAGGTCGTGTCCTCAGGGGTCCACAGTCTTACCTGTTTCTTTGGAGGGAAAAGCTAGAGAGACCCAAAAGCAGTACTCTGTGTACTTCCTTTAAATGGATTGCACAAATAATACAGGCCATAATATAACCTCTCTCTATGCGCCTGGCCACAGTAACAGGCAAGGAAACAGGACAGCACTCTGTATCCTCCTTATCCACCAGTCAATTTTCTGAATGACAGAAATTCTCTCCTTTTTTCCTGATTTCAGATCAGGCAGGACCCCTGCCATCACCTCAGGAGGAGGGGTGATAGAGTTCACTGGACCTCATGTGGCTGGGCATCTCAGCGGACTTGGTTCACTTCAACTTGATTCACTTGACTTGATTCAATTGACTTAACGTGATTTAATTGACTTGACTTGGTTCTGTGGACTTGGTTCACTTCACCTAATTCAATTGTTTGACTAGTGTTTGGTCTTTTTGATCTGGTCTGCGTGTCAACTGAACATAAAAAAAGAAACATCCTAGGAAGCAGTCTAACCTCTCCCTGAGCAGAACGACCCATGGCTCTCTATCAGTTAAAGAAGATGTATCTCTAATTCATAGCCTCACACAGATTCCTGCCAAACATCACATTCATTATTACTGCAGGCTGTCTCCATCAGTGTTGTCCTGTCCATCCAGCCAGACAAAGCAACAGGAGAGTGTCTAAGTGGGTTTCATCTGCTCATCATAATGCACTGTACGCCCTGTTCTGTCCTCCTCACCCCACGACTGCTGGAGCCTCTCCATACCTCATAGACACTTGATAAATCATTGGTGTCCCCCTCTGTGTTCCCCCAAGCTGCTGTTTTATTCAGATCCTCTGAATCACAGAATGGATGTTTAATTTAGATCCCTCTGAATCACAGAATGGATGTTTTATTTAGATCCTCTGAATCACAGAATGGATGTTTTATTCAGATCCCTCTGAATTACAGAATGGATGTTTTATTCAGATGCTCTGAATCACAGAATGGATGTTTAATTCAGATCCCTCTGAATTACAGAATGGATGTTTTATTCAGATCCCTCTGAATTACAGAATGGATGTTTTATTCAGATCCTCTGAATTACAGAATGGATGTTTTATTCAGATCCTCTGAATTACAGAATGGATGTTTTATTCAGATGCTCTGAATTACAGAATGGATGTTTTATTCAGATCCCTCTGAATTACAGAATGGATGTTTAATTTAGATCCCTCTGAATTACAGAATGGATGTTTTATTCAGATCCTCTGAATTACAGAATGGATGTTTTATTCAGATGCTCTGAATCACAGAATGGATGTTTAATTCAGATCCTCTGAATTACAGAATGGATGTTTTATTCAGATCCTCTGAATTACAGAATGGATGTTTTATTCAGATCCCTCTGAATTACAGAATGGATGTTTTATTCAGATCCCTCTGAATTACAGAATGGATGTTTTATTCAGATCCCTCTGAATTACAGAATGGATGTTTTATTCAGATCCTCTGAATTACAGAATGGATGTTTTATTCAGATCCTCTGAATCACAGAATGGATGTTTAATTCAGATCCTCTGAATCACAGAATGGATGTTTTATTCAGATCCTCTGAATCACAGAATGGATGTTTTATTCAGATCCCTCTGAATTACAGAATGGATGTTTTATTCAGATCCCTCTGAATTACAGAATGGATGTTTTATTCAGATCCCTCTGAATTACAGAATGGATGTTTTATTCAGATGCTCTGAATCACAGAATGGATGTTTAATTCAGATCCCTCTGAATTACAGAATGGATGTTTTATTCAGATCCCTCTGAATTACAGAATGGATGTTTTATTCAGATCCTCTGAATCACAGAATGGATGTTTTATTCAGATCCTCTGAATTACAGAATGGATGTTTTATTCAGATCCCTCTGAATTACAGAATGGATGTTTTATTCAGATCCCTCTGAATTACAGAATGGATGTTTTATTCAGATCCCTCTGAATTACAGAATGGATGTTTTATTCAGATCCCTCTGAATTACAGAATGGATGTTTAATTTAGATCCCTCTGAATCACAGAATGGATGTTTTATTCAGATCCTCTGAATCACAGAATGGATGTTTTATTCAGATCCCTCTGAATTACAGAATGGATGTTTTATTCAGATCCCTCTGAATTACAGAATGGATGTTTTATTCAGATCCCTCTGAATTACAGAATGGATGTTTTATTCAGATCCCTCTGAATTACAGAATGGATGTTTTATTCAGATCCCTCTGAATTACAGAATGGATGTTTTATTCAGATCCTCTGAATTACAGAATGGATGTTTTATTCAGATCCTCTGAATCACAGAATGATTGATGGATGTTTAATTCAGATCCCTCTGAATTACAGAATGGATGTTTTATTCAGATCCCTCTGAATTACAGAATGGATGTTTTATTCAGATCCTCTGAATCACAGAATGGATGTTTTATTCAGATCCCTCTGAATTACAGAATGGATGTTTTATTCAGATCCCTCTGAATTACAGAATGGATGTTTTATTCAGATCCCTCTGAATTACAGAATGGATGTTTTATTCAGATCCCTCTGAATTACAGAATGGATGTTTTATTCAGATCCCTCTG